>NC_088869.1:57066729-57104229 GCF_032884065.1 Artemia franciscana | reverse complement strand
TATATATATATATATATATATATATATATATATATATATATATATATATATATATATATATATATATATATATATATATATATATATATATATATATGTATGTATTTATAGATTCTTATTTGTCTCTTTTTTTGTAAATGGAAAAGCAGTGTGGTCTAAGGAATTATTGAAGTCCAAAGTTCTGTTGTTTTTTTTTTTCTTCTTTTTTTTTCTCGCAGCAGCCAATCCCAATGCTGCATGTGAAATATTAAAAAGTGTTTTGAAAAAGGAAGATAAATGATTCCATTGCCAGTAGAATGCTTAAAGATGAGAGTAGAAAAAAAAACATGTTTGATTTTGAAATGCATAGCTGACCAATGAGACAAGTAAAAAAAAGAACACCAATCTTGTTAGTTGTTGTTTATTTTTGCAGTAAACTGGAAATGAACATAATTAAAATCATAATTTAGACTTCATTAATTAAAAAGTAGAAAATAGATTGGGCTATACCTCGTGCTGAAACTATAGTTCGATCATAATTTATTGTCCCTCCTGCTCACCCACATCCGGGAATCCTTTCACTCTTATGCCCTTTGCTAAAATACACACTGTTATTGCAACTGCCTTTTTTTTAATCTTTCCTGCTATGTCTTCAGGCTAAAGTTTTGCTATATCCCTCATGAAATCCCTAAACGGGAAAAATGCTCTGTGTTGTGATACATGGTGGCTACTGATAAACAATAAGTGGTGGCTGTGTGCGGTGTCAATATTATATTTAGCAGTTTTTTTATGCGAATTAATAACTTCTTTCACATATTTGGTATAATTTTGAGTGGGTGCCATTGAGGAACATGGACTCTTTTATGTATCGTTAAAAATGCATAAAATTCATAATAAACAAAGTTTCGCCATATTATGCAATGGTAGTCTAGAAACAGTGTAAAAAGGGTCTTTGTTGAATCGGATCTAAACTAGAATAATATATCCCTTTGGCCCTTGAGATGGCTATACTTATCAGGGCTTGTTGTTATAGAAGCAGTTCTGGTTGCGGTCTTTGCGGTCCTGAATAAGTATTTTTTGCTTTGTTATTAACTTCTACTACTACTATTAATTATAATAATTCATTGCAGCACCAAACCGTCTGAGGTTAACACAGCTACACACGCTTCTCCTCCATCCCAATCTATTAAAAACCTTGCCTTTTTCACCCTCCCAGGAAGTTCCTATTTTCCTTAAATCTTTCCTCATGACATATTCCCCCCCCCCCCCCCAGTTCGGGGACGACCTTCTTCTTGTTTGGCTCTAGATAGTTTGCCGACAAAGACACTCTTTGGCAATATGTCATCTTTCATCTGCAGAACATGTCCTAGGCATCTCAACCTTTTTCTCATTATAGTCCTAGAAAGCAGTACTGAACCACATTTTTCGTATAGCTTACTGTTTGAGATACGATCTGTCAGTTCGGTACCCAAAACAACCCTTTGACAATTTCTCTGGAAAACATCTAGCAAATCCTCCTCCTTTTTTCGGAGTGCCCAAGCTTCAGAACAATAAGCCTACTTGACCAATGGCATCACTTTAGCTTCCAGTACACTAATCCTTGTTCGTGGACTTATCTTCCTATTCTTCCAAACTTTTTTTTCAATTGTGTATAAGTAGCCTGGGCCTTGGCTATTCTACTTTTAACATCTTCACTGCTCCCACCATTTTCACTAATAATTCTACCAAGGTAAGTGAAATCATCCACTTGATCGATCTTCTCGTTACCCGACATCACCTTTTCATATTCACTTCTAGTCCTAGTGACTTAGTCTTCTTAACATTAATTTTCCAACCTATTCATGTACCTAATCTTACCTATTCTTTTTCAACCTATACTTGAACTCGCAAAACATCTAGAAATTCATTCGTTTTGCTTATATTTTCATCTAGGATGCTTGAAGCATCAGCTTAATCTAAGTTTAGGAGAGTTTTACTTCCTCATTCGATACTGTGTTCTCTCATTTGATCAATATAGATGGGGATAGAACGCAACCATGCTTCAGTACTGATTCAGTACGAAATCAGCTACTAACCTCAATTCCTACCTTAACCGCGGCAATATTATTCTCGTACATAGCACTAATCGCTTTAAAGTATTTATTTGGTATACCATACAAGAATTGAACCTTCGCTAAAGCTCTTCTATCGGCTGAATCAAACGCTTTCTCATAATCTATTAAACTGAAGACTAAAGGGGTCTGGTGACTCATGCACTTGGAGTAAATTTGGTTGACACATTCTATCCACTTCCTAAATCCAGACTGTTCGTCTCTTAAAACTTTATCAACTGCATCTTCAAGTCTAAAATCTATCATCTTTTAAGTAATTTGCTTCTTACAGATACTAAGCTAATTTATGAGAAAGAAAATAAGAATTTACCTAGAAGAATTGCTTTTTTACATTTTTGTTTTCCCATAATTATATAAGCCGTCCTGGCCGAGTGGATTGGTGCGCTGAGTTCAGGATCCTTTGTCTGAGAAGGTGAGGGTTCGAATCCTAGTGTACCCAACTATTTAGTTTGGGACGAGGGTCAGTGGCGTGACGCTGTAAGCTCAGCCAGAGTAGACCCAGCTCTAAATGGGTACCTGGAGAAATCTGGGGAAGGTAAACACGAAGGGTGTGCGAAAGCACAGGATGGTTGGCCCCCAATCCCCCATTGCACTTCCTGGCTGAAGGGCAAGAAACGGAGATCAGCACCGCCAGTAGGGACTGTAAAGTCTAATACCGTATTCTTTACCTTAGCTTTTATAATTATCACACTCAGCTTATCTCTTACATCATAACCGCCATATTTAATATAAAAAAAAGAAAAAAGAAGCCATATTTAATTAAAAAAAAAAAAAAAAAAAATGCTCGAAACTCTAATAGTGTCATAGACTCATTGTATGTAGCAGTGTCCACACTCAGACATAGTGTCACAATAAATGACAAGACAAAAAAGTTCTATAAATTTTGCCCTGGGGGGTTTTCCTATGCACGAATATAATATATGTTGCCAAAATAGTGTATGCTCTATACTGCTGTACTAAGTGCAAAAGATATATATCAATAAGTCTTGTTTTTGAATAGTCAGCCTCTTAGTGCAGCTGAGTGTTGTTTCTAATTAACATAAACTTTATTTGTAATTATAAGTTCCTCCTAAGTGAGATATGGATTTTCTGTGCGATGACTAATGTCTTTTGATTTCTTAAATGGCTTCCTTGACCTAAAATGGACGTTTTAAGAAACTAAAGATTTTAGTTACAAGCATTTTAATTAAGAAATCTGCTGCATTCCGGAGAGTGTGGTAAACTGGAAACCGATTATTGCCGCTTAAATGACAGTTTAATGTGAATCAAAACTACTAACGCCACTGACAATATAGTGTCATACTGATGATGCACGCTATAGCTAAGGGCTGAAGATGTTTGACAATAAATCCAGTTTTCGCAGCTTTTAAATGTAGCCAAGTATCGTATCTAATTAGGGTGTATTTTATTCACCTTAATTATTGATGAAAGCAATTGATTAAATTTAAATAACATTTTTTTTTTCAAATGAAAGCAAAGAGCGACTCTTACGCTTAAACCAAGATAAATTATTCCATCATAACGATCAACCCCCGCTCCTTACTCTAAAGTGACATTTTATCCCAATTCTTTAAGAACTACTGCTCAAACACAATGGCCGTCGAATTGGAATGAGAATCACTATCACACTTTAGCGTAAAGAGTGGGGCCAGTCTCTCTCGTATATGGAATAATTTATGTTCGTTTTGAGTTTTTATGTCGCTCTTTACTTCCATTTGGGAAAACCTGTTTTTTCTTTTTAGTTTCTGCAAGTTATCTATAGTAGACCCAGGATTCCCCTAAATAGGAGACTGCTAACACCCCTTAAATCCGACTCTGTAAAATTTGACTTTTGCACAGCAATACTTCAAGAAAATAACAAAATAAAAAATAATAAAATATTAAAATAGAAAATAATAAAAAGAAAATAAAAAATAAAAAGGAGTTTATTTAGTGGATTTTCTTTTCAAAATATAGAATAATTACCCAAATAAAACTATCGTCTCCTAAGCTAGGAACCCGAGCTTAGCTTGAGCACTGATACTTCAAGTGCGGCGGGCTTGTGTATAATAGGTTTTCAAATTACCTATTATCCAGTTATCGTGTTATTCTTCAGTCATGTCTCATGAGGTGGCAAATCAGTAATTTCAATTGAATTAAAACGTTCTTGCGTGAATTAAATTCCTCCTTTCTGTTTATCCTTGACAGAATCATACATTGTATATGATTTGTATTGTCTATGGATTGATTGTGGTTATTACTGTTGCTTCTCTTCTAACAAATCGCGCCTCTCCTAATCAGCAAAAGGAGAAATTTATTGCAAATACTAACTTTTGGTCTATACATGTTGAATTTCATTGCATAGTGTCCATCAACCCCTTTTTAGTCACCCCTTTTTAGGCAAGTTAAGTTTCTGTTTCTAAAACTGTGCAAATTTCTATGCGATAATAGCGTTTAATGAGTAACTTTAAAATCAGCACATATTGAATATTCAGAATGAGCACGGATAATGCATTTTGATGTTGCATATGTTGTGATCAAAACTTTTTAAAATTTCGGTTTTAATTGACAGGGGTTGCTCTTTTGTTTCAGTTTGTTACTACGAGATGTTTGACCCAAGGATCTCTGAGCTGAAGGAGGCCTACTACTCCCTCCTTTAACTTCCATCTTTTAAATTCAGGGTCAATAATCGTAAAACAACACCTTGAGAACGATATTCATCCCTAAAAAAATGCATCACTCAAATATTTATTAGAAGGTTGGGGGTTGGAACATCAACAATTATTTATAGGGTCATCTTTTTCGCGGTTTTTAAAGGCGAATTCTTTGAACAAACCCGTTTATAGGGGTGCTCCTCACAGATGCCAGGTGAGGGTGACGCCTCTGGGAAACAAGAAGATATTAAACATTGTATATAAATAGGAAATGGGAAATATTACCATTTAAAATCTTGAAATCGAACCTCCTGGTAGCACTTGCCCTCCCTCCTGAAATTTTTTGGCGAGACTCATGATGCACTGCTCCCACTTTTCCACCTCTGTGAGGATGGACATATGAATTTGATCTTTTGAGCTGCACAGAAAAGATTGTGCCACTGGGAGGTGTACCCTGATTCAGGCTTAGTTTAGATGAAGGAAGGTCAGAGATTAATTCCCACCCCCTCCCCTCCCCATACCCCTTTCTTTATTTATCTAAAGGCTCATGGGGAGTTTGGTAATTTGGACAATGTGGGGATAAACCCTCCCCGCCCCGGCTATACAATGACCCACCGTCCCTCCTTCATAATAGGTGATACGGAATTATACATCATTGAATATAATTTTATGGAAAATCAAGTGAATCAAATTTTTTAAATGAATAATTAAAAACAAGAAGTATTACAAATGCTTCTAAAAAACATTGAAGCATTACATCCTCCCCTCCCCTCCCCATCTATACAATGACCCACCATCCCTCCTCCGCAACAGGTGATACGCAATTATAAATCACTGAACATAACTTTTATGAAAAATCCAGTGAATCAAATTTGTTAAATAAAGCATTAAAAAAAGAAAAAAAGAGCAAAGACTCTCCTCAACCATTGCTCGCGCATAGGACGTCGAATCGACGTTTCGGTTGCTGGGTCTTTTTTACAGGGGCAACTGGCAAGCTTATGGCCCAACTTTGCTGTGGCGGGTATAAAACTCCAGGCCCTGTATTGCCAAGCACAGCATCAAGAGCATCATTAGTAAATGTCTAAATTAACCATCAATCTTGTATTGACAGTGGGATTTTTCTGGAACGAATTAGCCATCATGTGGTATTATTTCTTCTGCTACCAGAAAGCTTAATATATGCTATTTTCAATACTTTTAGATTGATTTAGTTGTATCGGGATTTTCAGCCGGTAGCAACTTAGTCCTCTTTGGGGCAAAACCGTACTTTGGTGCCAAAAATGGCGGAAAACGCTTTTTTACCTTAGCACAATCTTCATGGTCACTTTAAAAGGGCGCTAGAGCTTAATTTCCGTCTGAATGGTCCTTCTCCCGATCTTCTAGGACCATTGGTTCGATATGATAGCCCTTGGATAAAACAACAAACAAAAAATAAAGACCCATCAATAATCTTTCTTATGGGAAAGTAAAATGTTAAATTCCACATTTTGTAGATCAGAGCTTGTAACCTCTACAACACGGTTCTGTTATATGCTGAATTCCATAATGTGATTTTCGTCAAGATCACTTGCCTTTTTGGGAGGTTTTCCCCCACTTTTTTTGAAAATCAGGTAAATTTCGTCAAGCTCATGACTTTTTTCAGGCAAATTTCATCAGGTTCTAGACTTCATTGATTTTATATATTTGGAATCAAACAGTTCGCCGAAACAAACTGTAAGTAATGAGCGACGCGGCTCAATAGTAACTGAAACTCTAAAACACTAAATTTAGATATCAATACATATATCAAAAGAATTGGCTTTTATGCTGATTCCAAATACACAAGATTCATTGAATTTAGTGTTACACATCAAAAGCTACGAACCTGAAAAAATCTGCCTGGTCTTTGAAAGGGGGAGACACCACATAGAAGTCAAAGAATCTTAATGAAAATCAAACCGTCAGCATCAGCATATCAGATAAGTCTACTATAGAGATTTATAGCTCCTATCTGCAAAATCGTGGAATTTTTGGCCAGAAGAAACACCGCGGATGTGTGTTTATTTTTATTTTTTTTTTTGTTCAGAAGTGATCATATCGAACCAATGGTAGCTAGCCCCCTCCCACTTCACTTTTCCATAAAGTAATTTGATCTAAATTTTGAGATAGTCATTTTGTTCAGCATAGTTGAAAGATCCAATAACTATGCCTTTGGAGATAAAGGACCTCCCATAGCCCTTGGGGATAGGTTTTCAAGTTATGAAATTTGCCCATTGTTTACGTATAGTATTTGTTATTGAGAAGTATGCATACATTTTTCGGTTTAGGGGGGTATTTTCCACGGGGAAAATTTTCTACGTGGAGCGAAGTTTCTGGAGTTTGTACTTTTCAGGGTAAATTTTACACTAGAAGAAGTTCCTAAAAATTTTATACGAAATTCTTTTTATTTTTCTTACTTTCTCTATGCTGATTCAAATTTATATGTAGAGATGTTAAGGGCAATTGTCTGGGGTAAACTTTCACCGGGATTGAACTGTTTAGAGGATCTTTCCATGGAGAGAGAGATGGGTTTTTCGGCATTTTTAAAAACAGATCAGACATTCAGTACAAAAAAACAAGTTTTTTCAACTAAAACAAGGAGCAACATTAAAACTTAAAACGAACACAAATTTTACGTATATGAGCTTGACTTTTTGTCCCAACTTTTTAGAAACGGCTCCTGAAATACACTTATTTACTTTTGACTTATTTCTCCTGCCGGGCGCTGCTCGGCGTAGAGTGACGTCTGCCTCCTCCATCCGCTTTGGTCCATGGCGAGTATTTGCACTTCGCCCGATCTGGTGTTTGCCATCGTCAGGAACTCGGACAGACTGTCGGACCAACGTTTCTTTGGTCGGCTGCGAGGTCGCTTCCAACCGGCTTTGATAGGGTCGAAGTCGTAGATCGTCTTTGCAGTTAGATTTGGCGGCATTCGAAGCAGGTGCCCGAATCATCGTAAGGTTCGCTCGGCTGCTTGAGTCGAAAACCGAGACTGCTTTGTGAGCTGCAGAAGCTTCTCATTGCTGACGAAGTCTGACCATCGTAGGCCCTCGATCCTCCTCAGGCACTTCGACTGAAAATGTCGATTTCCTTGAGGGTTGCAGCTGATGCTTGCCATGTCTCAGTCCTGTAAAGCATCACAGAGCTGACCAGGGCGTTGAAGATCCGCTGTTTCGTTGTATGACTGATGTTCGGTTTTCGCCAGAAGTGACGGTTCAGTCTGCCCATGGCAGAAGACGCTTTGGATAATCTCGCTTGCAGCTCGGGGAGAAGTGAGCCATCTGAAGAAATTATGGAGCCCAGGTAGATGAAATCTTGAACAACTTTGATGCCAGTGGTGCTGTTCAGGTTAACTAAAGAGTTGACAGTAGGAGAAGAAGGGTCTATGGCCTTAAT
Organism: Artemia franciscana; assembly: GCF_032884065.1. Classification (NCBI taxonomy): domain Eukaryota; kingdom Metazoa; phylum Arthropoda; class Branchiopoda; order Anostraca; family Artemiidae; genus Artemia; species Artemia franciscana. The sequence goes on along the minus strand of NC_088869.1, from coordinate 57,096,092 downwards.
TTTAGTTTTGTTCCAGTTTATATGCAGTCCTACTTTAGCAGCCTCTTTTCGTAGAATTTGGAGCGCTTTCAGCAGCTGCTCCATTGGGTCCCACCAGAATGGTCAATCATCTGCAAAATCAGCATCTGTGATGGCACGATCTCCGAATTTAAGCCCAAAGCTGAGACGTAAAGTGGTTTTTGTCACAATGTAATCTACGATGACATTGGAGAGCTGTGGGGACACAGCACATCCGTGGCGCACTCCTGTTGTCATTTGAAAGAACGGGATGCGCCGGCCGTATACTTGTACACAGCTCCCCACCACATGATGCAGCGCCTTTAGAAGTCTGCAATATTACTCGGGTAGGCCAGTCAACTCTAGAATCCGCCAAGGAGCTTCTCGATCGACTGAGTCAAATGCAGCGCGGAATTCGACGAAGGCAATAAATGCTTTTTATTGCAACTATGTGGTCTTCTCTACTATTTGTCGAATCGTAAAAATCTGCTCGATGGTTGAACGGTCCGACATAAAACCAGCTTGCTCCGGTCGTCAGAGTTTTCGAATGATATTCCGACATCGATCCAACATGACCATTGAAAATAATTTCCCATGGACTGGCAGCAAGGTTATTCCCCGGTAATTGGAGCAGTCGCTTCTTGTGCCTTTCCTCTTCCATAAGGGGATGATGACACCCTTCCGCCAATCCTAGGGAATTATCTCTGTTTGCCAGATTTTAGAGAACAGGGTGTGGAAAAACAGGAGCATTGCAGGACCTCCATATTTTAGCAACTTTGAGCTTAAGCTGCAGATACCAGCAGCTTTATTATTCTTGAGCCTTTTTACTGTATATTTGATTTCTGAGGGTCTAAAAGGCTTGTCTGGAGGAGCATCTGGTTCAGGTCTTTGACTGTTAGGTTGTCTGGGACTATCATTAGGAGGCACAGACGGGCTAGTATTGTTAAGTAGCGAACATAAGTGGTCCTTCCACCGCTCAAGACAACAACCTTCATCAGAAAGAAGTGTCCCATCCCTGGACAGGACGGGACCCAAGGTGGGAGTTTTATTTCCCGTGAGGTCTCGGAGATGCTTGAATAGGCTACCCATGTCTTTGTTTTTTGCAGCTAGTTCGATTTCATCGGCTTTCTTTGCAACAAACTCAGTTCTGTCCTGGTAAATGAGTCTGTTCCGCACACTGTTGAGCCTTCGATATGTGGCCATGTCCCTAGGAAGTCCTGCCTTCCGTCGTTACTTTATGGCCTGCAGTGTTTATTTAATTTGCCACAATTTCTTTGGATAACTCCTCTTGCCAAGCACTAGTTGTGCTACTTCGCTGGTCTGTGACTTAAAATGCTTCCAGAGATCATCGATGCTATTAAGTGAGCCAAGGGGCTCGAAGCGATTCGATATCTCATCACTGTACTTCTGGCGAGTATCTGGTTCCTTTAGTTTCCCAATGTCTGCAGTGGTGGGTTTTCTTTCCTCTCGTTGCGCATAGAGGCGAAGCCGGAAATCGGCGCAAACAAGCCTGTGGTCCGCGTTTCCGAGCTCGGCTGATCTGTAAGCTCTGCAGCTCTTCACCGATCATCTCCAGTGCTTAGAAATAATGACGTAGTCATCATTTTCTTTGTACGACTGTTGTTACTATACCACGTGTACTGGCGGATAGTTTTACGTTGGAAGTAGGTGTTAGTGATGTAAAGGTCTGAGATCGACACAGTTCAAGTAGGCAAAGCCCATTGTCGTTAAGTGGGCCGGGGGATACAGGACCAATTGTGCCGCGCCATAGACCCATATCATCGCGCATTGTCGTATTGAAGTAGCCGCCGAGGAGAATAGTTATATCATGGGGGGGTACTGTTGCAAGGCATCTGGACAAAGCAGGGTAGAAATCCTCCTTAGTCACATTATCAGAATCGTTGGTCGGGGCATAACATGCGATGACAGTCATCTTGCCATGCTTGTGTCCAAAGCGGTCCTTGTAAAAGTAAGGCCTGTCTTGCAAGGCTGTTTAGCGCAAGGCCAACGCCATCCCTTCTTGTGCATCCTCCAGGCCAGAGCAACGAGTCATTGTTACCTATTCGCTCTTCTCTGCTTCCGATAAGACCGGTTTCTGTAAGACCCACAATCGATTCCTTATCTTGTGAAGTTCTTCGGAGAGTAGGTTCTTTGACGCAGGTGCATTCAAAGACAAGACATTCCAGGTGGCTGTTCGTAGCCCCCTTTGGTCTATAAGGTTTAGTCTGTCAGTCTTTCTGACGTCGTCAGCATGTCTGTTGACGCGCGATGGTCGAGATCTTAAAAGGGATTCCGGGTCCGAGGCTATGTTGTCACTTTTCGTAGTACTGAATTTCCGGGTGGAGGGTGGCTAGCCCAACCGACCCTAGGTCTGGGATCTGATTAGAGCTAGGTTAAACCTAGGTACTGAGATTCCCGGGGTGGGCTCCATCCGACACATGAGGTTGCGGCCGACCTGATCGGAGTGTTTAGTTAGGAGAGAGACCTCATATAGTCCACATATAGACCCCAATAGTATTAAAAATCTTTAGCGTGAAGAGCGAGGTATTGACGAGGGGGTAACCCCCCTCAGATACGTAGTATAATGTGTTCGTTTTTAGTTTTAATGTGGCTTTTTACTTTCAGTTAAAAAACTAATTTTGATTCTTTTGATGCATGAATTGTTATCAAAGTTCCTTTTTTTGGAGTTTTGATTTCTATTAGCCCGAGTCCCTCTTTTCTTACACTTTGCTACCACTAGCTGTTTCATTTTAATTTAGCGCTAAATGAAGTATGGGTTTTCTCTGCAATAATCTATTTCATGTGATTCCTTAACTGGTCTCCTCTGATTAAAAAGAGCGTATCAAGAACCCCTGACTTTTATTTATAAGCATTTTAAAGAAGAAATCTGCTGCAATCCGAAGAGTGTAGAAAACTGAAGACTGTTCTTCGCTGATTTAACGTGATGGTTTAATGCGAATCCAACGAGTTTAACGTGAATAATGGGTCTAACGACTTTAATTTGAATAAAAAGATTCAATGTCCACCGACAGTGCAGTGTGACGACGATTGTGTATGTTCTATACTTTTGTCCTTAATGGAGAACACGGCAAATGTCAATATATCCCGTTCTCTACTAAACTGCTTTTAATTGTAATAGTGTATCCTTTGTAATTAAAATAAATTTTTTGGTAACTTTCAATTCTTCCTAAGTGGAGATGTGTGTTTTATATGTAAAAGTAATTTTTTTACTCCTCAATTGCCCTTCTTGGCCTAAAATTTGAGTTTTGGAAAACCTTAAGCTTTTGGTTACAAGTATTTTAATTAAGAAACCTATTAAAGTCCAGACAGTATGATGAACTAGAAACAGGTATTTGTTTCTTGGAAATTTGTAAGGCATTAAAAACTTTCAGCGGCACTAAGATATTTATTAAACAATAATTAGTAAACTTTTTTTTCTCTATTCGTTTTGGTAAATTACCATGTAATAGGAACTATTATTGGCTTTTATCTCTTGCCTACTTTGTTAATTCACGAATTTCCTGTTTTTTAGCTTCAAGAGGGCAAACCGCCTCTTTTGTTCAGTCAGCTGCTGTTCTCAATTGGTCTCACCCCGATGGCCTTTTAAGGGTAAGATCAAGGAAAGATGCACCAGCAAGGCCGGTTATCAAACCTCCAGTGGATGATAAGGTAGCGTTCTCTATGTTTGTCCAAAGTGAAATTAATACATTACTTGAACGAATTCTTTGAAAAAGGAAAATATCCTAGTAGAAACTACTTTTCGTAAAATGATTAAAACTATTTTACTGTAAATTTAGCGCATATAAAAATAACATGTCTGGTGTATTTGTTGTAACAGTCATAGGTTGTTAGTAGTTAAAGATTGTGGTGACATCCAGTATGATATCGACCCCCCTTCCCTCCCTTAACGCCTGATGTACATTACTTTGTTCAGTCAGGTTTTTTTCCTTGCCTTCAGTCCTTTATTTAATTTAAGGTTTTCGGATTCGTATTTGTTTGCTTAAATAGCTATCGTATCTATATAAAAAAAACACTAAATTATGCTACTTTTACAATCATGAAAGAAATAGAAAATAGATGAAAAGCTCTCTTGCCAAATATTCTTACAAAATTTGGCACGCAGGAGTTTATAAATCTGTTTCTATGGCACTTATCGGGTTGCAATTTAGGGTGATGCCTAGTAATTCTGCTGATCTGTGCAGAAAGTGAAAAAATAGATCGGTATTTCTCGTTTGAGAATAGCTTTTTCCCAAATTTCGTTATTAAATAATAATCTTCGAACGAATAATGTGGTTAAGTTCAAGAGTACAAGAACACTTCCTAAGTTGCTGAAGCGGGGATCCTGGACCCACATTTTCATTCTGTATTTCCTGGGTATTAGATTTAAAATTGAAAGAAGGGCTTTAGACGCACTCGCCCTGCTCGATTGAAATCCCATCAAAGATGTGACTGTTTCAAATACCTAGGCTCTATGATAGTCCACTATGGCACTGCCGTAGAAGAAATCCAAGATCAGATTTATTCGACCTGGGCTGTTTTTCTCCGTCTGAGGAAACCCTTTTAAAACAAGAATCAAGCTACATTGAAGATGAAATTGCATGTATTTGATGCAATTTTCGTGTCTGTACTGCTTTACGGCTGCGAGACCTTGCCCTTAATCACCTCAGGAACTGGTATCTGGATGTCTTCTATCATAAATATCTTTGGTATGTCTTAAAGGACATCCAATCCGCAAGACTCAGCAACGATACCATCCGTAGTAAAGCTGGAAATCGGCCTCCCATACCAAATAGCATCATATATAGATGCAATTGGCGGTTTGGCCACGCACAGCTACACAATATCAGCGCCTACACAGCTACAGCGCCCTGACTACACAATATCGAAGAGATTCCTGAAATGTCTCATATTGCTATCGTGGAGGACGTGAGCCGGTGGTCAGAAGAAACCTTGCCATCCACCATCAAGTCTGACCAGTAGCTGCTTGAAGGGCTGAGGAAATATGACAGACTCTGGGAACTGAGAGTTGTTGTCTATCATCGAATCATTGCCTGCAGACAAATCTTCTTATCGCCAAATAAGCCGCCAGGTCTCGAATCAAACAGTTCGTGGTAACGAACAGTAGTAAGGAGCGACCCGGCTCAATAGTAACCGAAACTCTAAAAAGAATCGCATTTTAATGCTGATTTTAAATATATAAATTTCATCCAGATCAGTTATACCCATCAAAAGTTACGAGCCTGAGAAAATTTGCTTTATTTTAGAAAATAGGGGGAAACACCCCCTAAAAGTCATACAATCTTAACGAAAATCACACCATCAGATTCAGCGTATCAGAGAACCCTATTGTAGAAGTTTCAAGCCCCTATCTACAAAAATGTGGAATTTCGTATTTTTTGCCAGAAGACAAATCACGGATGCGTGTTTATTTTATTATTTTTTTTCCAGGGGTGATCGTATCGACTCAGTGGTCCTAGAATGTCGCGAAAGGGCTCATTCTAACGGAAATTAAAAGTTCTAGTGCCCTTTTTAAGTGACCGAAAAAATTAGAGGGTACCTAGGCCCCCTCCCACGCTCATTTTTCCCCAAAGTCACCGGATCAAAATTCTGAGATAGCCATTTTATTCATCATAGTCGAAAAACTTAATAACTGTGTCTTTTGGGATAACTCACTCCCCCGCAGTCCGCTTGGGAGGGGCTGCAAGTTACAAACTTTGACCTGTGTTTACATATAGTAATGGTTATTGGCAATTGTAGAGACGTTTTCAGGGGGATTTTTTCGGGTGGGGGGGGAGAGTTGAGGGGAGGGGTTACGTGGGAGGATCTTTCCATGGAGGAACTTCTCATGGGGGAAGAGACTTTCAATGGAGGGGGTGCAGGATTTTCTAGCATTATTTAAAAAACAATGAAAAAATAAATATGAAAAGTTTTTTCTACTGAAAGTGACGAGCAGCATTAAAATTGAAAACGAACAGACATTATAACGCACATGAGGGGTTTACCTCCTCGTAATACCTCGCTCTTTACGCTAAAGTATTTTTAGTAATTACAACTACTTATTCTACGGCCTTTGTGATTCAGAGGCCATTCTTAAGGAATTGGGACAAAATTTAAGCTTTAGTGTAAAGAGCGAGGTATCGACGAGGGGCGAGCCCCCTCATATACGCAATAAAAACATACGAATACAAAAGTTCGCTACGTAAGTTAATTCGTAAGTTACGTATATTTTTTACTTATGAAAACGTTCGTAAAAAATTTAAAGTTAATGCCTTTTTAAGTAATCAAAAAATTGGAGGGCAACTAGGCCTCCTCCCTCGCTCCTTTTTTCTCAAAATCTTCCGATTAAAACTATGAAAAAGCCATTTCGCCAAAAAAAATTAATATGCAAATTTCGTTTTAATTATTTATGTGCGTAGAGCCAAGATCAAAACATGATCTTAAAAAAATTATCATTAAAAAAAACTTTTTTTTTGTTTAATGTCACAATGAGCCAAGGGTTTAAAACGTGAAACAACTACAAGTAAGTAAGTAAGGGGGGCTTAAACGTGAAAGTCATTCAATTAGCCAAGGTTTGTGGAGTAGAACGTCGAGTGTCTTCAATGGTGACTAGTAAAACACGAAAGTGTGCAAACTATAAGTATGATAATGCAGAGGTGATCCCAACTTAAAGGCTGCCAATCGTTATTAGAGGCAAAACCAATTCGATATAAATAGAAGAGGATTAAATGGGACAGTGATTTTACTTGCTGCAGTTTGTCCAGCACCTAATATTATATATTTGCCAAAAAAATCTTATTAATTAATTAAGTGGTTCTGAATAGGGCTGCTAAATGCTAGCCAATTGCGAATGTCAATGGAAAAAATTGAAGTCAGTTATTTAAATAGTTTGGATGGTCTGGGCTTCATCTATATTAACTAGTTATTTCCTTGGCATTATTCAAAAACTGGTTATTAAGACAAAAAAATCTACGTCGTGCGTTTGTAATCTATATAAAGCAGCGTTGACAAGAAACTTGGATTTTATGAATATTAAATAAACAAAATAATTCTTTTCAATTGAAAGTAAGGAGCGACAGTGAAACTTAAAACGAACAGAAATTCTTCCGTATATAAAAGGGGCTGTTCCCTCCTCAATGCCCCGCTCTTTACGGTAAAGTTTGACTTTCTCTCAATTCTACTTTTTAAAACCGTAAAAAACTTTAGCGTAAAGAGCGTGAAGTTGAGGAGAGGACAGCCCCTTTTATATACGGAATAATTTCTGTTCGTTTTATGTTTTAATGTCGCTCCTTACTTTCAGCTAAAAAAAGTTTTTTTTTATTTAATTTCTGAATATTTTTGAATTAATGCATGTTTTGATCTTGGCTCTGCATATGAATAATTAAAACGAAATTTTTATAATAATTTTTTTTTTGGCTAAATGGCTTTCTCATGGCTTTGATCGGACAATTTTGAGAAAAAAGTAGCGGGGGAGGAGGCCTAGTTGCCCTCCAATTTTTTGGTTACTTAAAAAGGCAACTAGAACTTTTAATTTTTTACGAACGTTTTTGTTGGTAAAAAATATTCATAACTTACGAATTAACTTACGTAACGAACTTTTATATTCGTATGTTTTTATTACGTATATGAGGAGATCACCCCTCGTCAATACCTCGCTCTCTACACTACGCTTAAATTTTGTCCCAATTTCTTAAGAATGACCCCTGAATCACAAAAGCTGTAGAATAAATAGTTGAAATTACTCAAAATACTTTAGTGTCAAGAGCGAGGTGTTAGGAGGAGGTGAACCCCTCATATGGTTTATAATTTCCGTTCCTTTTAAGTTTTAATGCTGCTTCTTACTTTCAGTTGAAAAAACTTTTCCATGTTTATTTTTTCATTGTTTTTTTTTAAGTAATGCTAGAAAATCCTGCGCTCCGTTCATGGAAATTTTCTTTCCCCATGACAAATTCTTCCATGAAAAGATCGTCTCACGTAACTCCCTCCCCTCAATCCCTCCTCCCCAACCAAAAAGATCCCCCTGAAAACGTCTGTACACTTCCTAATAACCATTACTATATGTAAACACTGGTCAAAGTTTGTATCTTGCAGTCCCTCCCATGATGACTATGGGGGAGCAAGTCGTCCCCAAAGACATAGTTATTAGGTTTTTTGACTATGCTGAATAAAATGAGTATCTCAGAATTTTGATCCGGTGACTTTGGGAAAATAATGAGCGTGGAAGGGGGCCTAGGTGCCCTCCAATTTTTTTGGTCACTGAAAAAGGGCACCAGAACTTTTAATTTCCGTTAGAATGAGCCCTCCTGCGACATTCTAGGACCACTGGGTCGATATGATCACCCCTGAAAAAAAAACAAAAAACAAATAAACACAGATCCGTGATCTGTCTTCTGGCAAAAAAAATACAAAATTCCACATTTTTGTAGATAGAAGCTTGAAACTTCTACACCAGGGTTCTCTGATACACTGACGTTGATGGTGTGATTTTCGTTCAGATTCCAACTAATGTTGATGAAACTAATATATTTAAAATCGGTTAAAATGTGATTCTTTTGATGTAACTATTGGTATCAAAATTCCGTTTTTTTAGAGTTTCGGTTACCACGAACTGTTTGACTAATGCTCAGAGCTCTTCCGCTCAAGATCTTATCTCTGAAATACTAAACTTCTACCCTTAAAATGTTCTGCAATAGGAGGACACTTCTATGGAATCCATTTTTTGTACTTTTTCCAAATATTCTTCTAAATGAAGGAACTTTATTGATAAATTCCCCTTCATGTTTGACCTGATTGATTTTTATATAAATGTGTAAACTTTGGCCTTAAAATGTACTTTTTAAGGGTTCACTCCCCCCCCTTAATAATTCTCTGACAATCCACCCCGCCCCCACCTCCCGCTGCACAATGCTATATAACTGTTATGTGTTACACTTGACTTGATATAATAATCGTTCATTTGGAGCGGACGACTCTGTCACTGTATTGCAGTATGTCTTCTGAAACTAGGAGACTATGTTAAAAGTTATTACCGATTTCCAAACCGATTGCCTTCTCAGAATGTTTTTTTTTTATTCCATTTACGTTCTGGACAGAAATTTCCCCTTTGTTGATGTACCATCGCCTTTTCAGTGGTAATATTCTAGCGTTGACATAGTAAAGAGCCATATGCCTACAATGTTTATTGTTCGACCAATCTGTATGGCAGGGGGGGGGGGGTCTTAAGAAAATGGAAGGGATATCCTTCGATTGGAATCTGAAACTGCAAATGCCCATTGTAAGGGTCAAAAATGACTGGAGGGGGACCAGTCGCCCTCTTGTGACCCCTTCATGAAGGTGTGTATTAGTGCAGGCCAAATGGACCCTAAAAGTCCCTTTTTGCAAGGTGAAGTCATGTCAATACTTCAGCTAAGAACTCGTTTTAATGTGCTACTGACCATAAGCGTCCTGAAGACTGCAGAATAATTTCAAGGTTACAGCGTCGATATCTTGTTGATAATGATGGATGAAGAGATTTTGTGTCTTTTACCACTGGAGTTACTAAAGCTGCCGTGCTTTTTTTTTCGTCCTTCTAGATGTGTATTCCCAGAGATTCGACATTTTTTTTTTTATCAGCTCGCTGATCAAAAATGGACTAATAACTTCACGAAATTAGTCATTGACGTCAAACCCTTGAGCACCTAATCCTTGTGTCATTGTTCCAGTGGTAGCTGCCACCTAGTAAAGAACAACCCTCGGGCCATAGTAACCGAAAATTAAAAAAAATCGCGTAAAAAAAGAATAATGCTAAAGAATACTCAACTAAAAGATATCCACGAGTGGTTACTGTTATTCAACTTTAACTCAACTTGTAGTCTCGATTTTTTTTTTTATAAAAAAAAACGCGCCTAAAACCACTCGAAAATGGCCTTAGATCGAAAAGTAAACCACTGGAATCGCCATGTTAGAAAATCCTTCATTATAGGTTTATAGCTCAAACCAAAAACCAAAACCAAAAAACCGACAGCATCATTGTCTCTATTTGCTTTGCCCTTAGGTAGTATTAGATTGCTATACCTATGTAATGCCTCATGACGAATTGCTCTGGGCCTTGATTACAGAGTATGAGGTACTCGAAAAAATTTTGCAAAAGATGTCGCAGTAAGCAAGACATGGGCAGGCTACTTTCTTCAGCAGTAAAGTACTCTCATCATCATCAATCAAAACAGCGACTGTGAAACAAGAATGTTGTTTGAAGTTTAAAATATTTTTATTTGAAATATTAAGGGTGGATCACAGGGTAGTCGACCAAGCTGAAAACGAATATTGTAGGGCGCATGTTCGTCGTTAGGGTGTTTCTAAGATATAGGCCAAAAGCGCAATTTTAGCCTATAACTAAGTGTGACGATTCAGGATTTTTTGCAAGTTATTGGGTTGAAGAATCCGGCGTATATCAATCGAAAGAAGAGATCTAGATCTACAAGAATATGGTTTTTAAAATGAAAAAATAAACTATTTTTTTCTCTATTTACTGCAGTTTCAAAATAAGTGCTATAAAATTCGACAAATATCTCAAAGAAAGGCCCAAAACTCGAAATTTTTTCAAGGTAACAAACTTTTTTTTTCATATTAGAAAAGAAGTTTCATTCAATTCCAAACAAATTGAGCTATAAAAAAATATAAGCTGTTTTTATTTATAAAATGTCTGCGATTTTTTTGTGCAGTGTCACTCAAATGATCACCCTGCCGTACCGTGAAACGGGACATAGTTTTTCTTCTTCTTCAAAGGGTAGGAATACTTCAAACCTCCTAACTGTTTAACATTTTGAACTTTTACTTAAAAATAAAAATAGGTTTAAAAAAAAATACTTAAAAAAGTGTTGTTTTTTTTAGAATTGATGAATATGCTTTCTGGTGTACTTAGGGGTCTGCAATTACCTTTTTGGGACCTGATTTGCCACAGATACGACTGAGCTATTTATTACATGAAAGAATTCTGCTTACAGATGGATTCAGTCGGCGCACTGGAGTTGTCATACCCGGCCTGCCCTTACAAATTGGGTAATAGTATCTGATTAGGTACCTGTTGTAATTGAAAGTAAAAGGTATCAAATAAAATTTTAAAAAATATTCCTCATTTTCTTCTTCCAAGAATTCAGATAAGGCAAGGTCAGATTCGCTGCATGCCCTCCTTGTTCCGCGGCAGGAGCATAAGCTGCAGTATCCATTCATTTTTGAGTAGCTACAGTCTTTCCTGCATCTTTCTTTTGCATCTGCTGTAAGCTTCCAGGCTTGATACTTCTTTACCGCTTGAGACCACCGCATCTACTTCCCCTTTAGTCATCCTCCATCCATGTAAGATTGGATCTGGAATGCTCGGCCGAGCCTGTACTGACGACAAGATTATCCATGTAGCGAATATGGCTCTTCGTATGCATGGCTCGAAGGTGTCGTCAGAAGGTGACAGTCTTTTCATATATTGTTTCTGGCACAAAATGTAAGCCCCTACACTGGCCAGTGAATTCAATCCGACGTGTTTACCCTACATTTCAATTACCATGGATTTTGGTAGGCCGTAAACTTCTCTAAACGCGTCGACTGAAAGCCTCCCTTATGCATCCTTGATCCGCTCCGTTACATACACCATTTTTGGGGCAATAGTTGGAGACGCCGCGGTGTTTTAGAAAGAAAATTTCCAACGCCGAAGAAAAGTTCTTTGTGTCATACCCTGACGGACAATGCACGAACGGTAACATAATCTGCTTCTCTTTGGACAAGTGGACTCCATCCGCCAGCTCGTGTACTGGAATAATGCAAGTCGGGAACTTCAAGAAAAGTTCGTTCAGTTCCTCAGCTTGAAGCTCTTCAAAAAATGAATACAGGCTACTGCCACGTCTGTATCGTCGGCATGTATAACGATGCTACAAGCTAACGGTTTGCGTACTTGACATGTGTTATAGGGCGTTGGTCAGTCTCTTCGTGGCTAGAGGACAAGAATTCCTCGTAGTCACAGTGTTCTGGTAAAGTTTGACTGCAGCCACGCTTGACCAGATACACTTTGAATCTCTCCTTCAACCCACCTGAGAGAAAACGTTTGAGTGCATTCGGAAGCTGATCACCCATCTGCTCCCAGGTTTCATACAAAATTTCGAGGAGCCGGCCTTTAGACGCTGAACTTGCAAGTACGGCATCCCATTCTTCAATTGTGCTAAGAGTTGAAATCTGGAGGTTTTTCCCCTTCCCTCGTTGGAGTCTGCATGCTGGTTTCAAGAGATTGACTCTCCGGTGTCCGTGAGCTTCCTGGTGCAAAAAGTTCTGATGCTAAAAGGCGCCTTGAAGATCTGCTAGCATTGGTTCGTTCACTGGCTGATTGGGCACAAGTCTGTACAGATCCTTCCGACATGACGGATGCCACTTAGGATTGTTTTGCAAAGACCTATCAACGTCTTCTAATTCAGTTGCAAGGTCGGCAGAGTGATCACTGCGCAGCCATGATAATACAAAACTAATACATCAGCTACATTTTACTAGAGCTGTATACTGGCACTTCTTTGCAAGGGTCCTCTCCAGGCTCAAGCTGGAAAAAGAATTGAAGATGCTTCCTTAAATATCTGATTATATGATGTTTTCCAATAAAATTGAGTTTAGATAAAATGAGCCTGAATAGGACTCTAGCCAAAAAGGGACGGAAAGAGCTCTAATAAAATGTAGCCGATGTATCCGTTTTGCATTGTCAAACATGGTATCGCCAAGAAGGGACGGAAAGAGCTCTAATAAAATGTAGCCGATGTATCCGTTTTGCATTGTCAAACATGATTGTGAACACTAATAATTACCGTCTGTCACATTGACCAATTTTCAGGGTTATCTTAGGTAAAGTTATCTTTATCACCTCTGAGTCTGTGTGATGGACCACCTTGAATAAATGTCCTGAATGACTTGACCAAAATGAGGCGTGGTGTAACTTGGGCGAACTTTCTGAATTGTCGTGATACCAAGATAACTTGCTATCCGGTACTGACACCCAAGAATACGAAAACTACACCCTAGTCAAGTGATTTCCAAACTTTATATTACCACGGCTCCCTTAAAAATATTTGATCGTATGGTGCCTCCATTTCATTTTACAAAATAATACGGACATGAAAATTTTTAGTTTTATGAAGTTTATTTAAGACAAACTCTTTCAAACAAAGAAAAAGAAAACCAGGTTTGCATTATTGTCTTTTAAAGAGAATGATATGCTTGCCTATTAGAGTAAAGCTTGTCAAATCAAAGGTGTCAATCATGAGATAGCAACACAAAGCTCCTTTTCTGCAACGAAATGAACACAATATTTCAATTTCATTTCACCTACTGGAAATTTCATTTCATCTAATACAGAAAATTCTGTTGTATATTAACAAGATTTTGCGAAAGGCAGCAATACTTTAAAGCTTTATTTGACAAAATATCATATTCGCTCTTTGTACATAGCCAAAAATTGAATTAGAGTTGAATTCTGAAATTTTTGTTTTAAAGAAATATCACAAGATAATTCAATCAAGTTTTCTTTCTAATTACTTGTTAGTTCAAATTCATCATTTTCTTCGTCAGTAAATAGATTCTGTATCCACACAAATTCTGTAAAATTGAAATCATCAAAATAATTCGAGAAATGAATTAGCAAACAATCCTAGTGTTCAACGGATGGATTTTTGTTTGCTAGTATGTTATTTTGGACGCATAAATTTAGATATGGAAACATGTCAAAACTCAATTTTTTCCCAATACGTAGCCTATTACAAAAATCCAATTTGTATGAATGCTTTCACATTAGCTTTTTTAGTCAGTAAATGTATTTACGTTTCTTATATAGTTTGATTCGAAACACTCGATTGTACTGAAATTTCCTCCAAACAGATCAGTTTGATAATTAAATTATCATCCTTTAATATGTTTGCGTTCAAATTTTGATTTCCTTTTATTACAATTGTAATTTTCACTTTTAGTTCATGTATGCTCTTAATAACTTAAGCACGAAATAGCCAGCACACTTAACAATAGTACAAAAGTGGGGTATAAGTAGCTCCCATATCGTCACACGGATTTGTAAACAATCTAACTTATAATGAACTGTTTTTTTATATAGTTTGTAATTTTCGAAACTTCTGTAAAAACAATTAAGTTTCTTTGAAGTGCGTATCTGAGAGACTAATTAATCGCAAAGATTGTATCGTGTATCGTCTAAATCGTCTAATCGTCAATTGTCTGAATCGTCTAATCGTCAATCGTCTATTTGTTCAACCCTGAATGGAGCATCTACCAGAATCTGTAAAATCTTGCTAATTCCACCTTGAGACATGTAAACTACCTATTTTACTACCTATTACAAACTACCTATTGCAAACTACTATTTTACCTATTTAAACTAATAGTTAGGCACAAATTACCTAATCTAAAGACTGCTAATTCGACATATTTTTGTTGATCCTGGGCCAGTAAATGCCGCAGTCCCGATAGGATTAAGATATTACGCGTGACTTTTAGTTTCATTTTGTTTTTTGTCAATCCTGGCTACTACTCGGGCCTCCCCATAGACTAGTCCATGGCTCCCAGGGGAAGTATGCCTCCCAGTTTGGAAAGCGCTTATATATACCACTAATTAACTGGTGTTTACCTTTACTTTGACAGTACTACATCATCAATTCAGGGTCAATGACTTTCTATCCGTCCAGGAATGATTAATTTTACCTGCTGTCACGTGATGAAAAAAAAAAGTCCGGCTAGATAGCAGGTTACTAACCGAAATTCCTATTATCGGGTACACTAATAGGGTCGCTAAAAAAGGTGCAGACCCCTGTGATACAATAATCTAAACTTTTTTTTTTCTTAGCTCAATGTGTTCAGAATCAAATGGGCTTTCTTTTTAAATATAAAAAATGACTTTATCTTGAAAAGATTTTGAGTTCTTAGCTTTTCTGTTAGCTTTAACTTTATCTGAATTTTTTTTTTAAACTGCAGTAAAAAGTTTTTTTTTTATATATATAAACAAAAATCATATTCGTACAGCCCCAAGTCTCTTCTTTTGATTAATGTAAGAACAGCTGGATTTGACCAATCTTATCTGTAAAATTTAAATTAGAATCGTCGAGCCCCATTATAGGCTAAATTTGATGTTTTTGACCTATATCTCAGAAACACCCCAATGGCGAACATGCGACCTACAATATTCATTTTCAGCATGGTCGACTACCCTGGGATCCACCCTTTTGTTCCTTCCGGCATGGGTACTAATCGAAATAAGCGAGATATAGAATCCGGAGCTCTGACTATTACGAAAGTTATCTCGAGAACCAGAGAGAGCTTAAAAAAAAGAGTGAAAAAGACCGATGGAAGCTTGCAGAAAAGACATGAAAAAAGCAAAACCTTTTTGAACTTTTTTCCAGCAAACAAAGCACAGATATTCATGAAAAGTCATTGCAAGAATCAAATAAGCCGCTGAGTACAAGAAGCAAGCTACTAACAAGATGTTTGAAGAATCTAGGAATCAGCTTACAGTGGGTATTGAGAATAAAGACATGATAGAAATTCAGCTCGCCCAGACCATGTTGGATGGCTCACTTGTGTAGCACACCGAACAGAAAAAAGGAATAAGCAGCTATAGAAATTACTTAGGTACTTCTATGGAGAAATAAAAGCAGTTGCTGCTAACTGTTCTTTTGAAGGTCCAAAGGAAGCAAAAATTAAAAAGCAAGTGGTTTTGAAATGTTGCGGTCTTATGATGATTGTCAAATCATCACATGTGACGAATCAGATTAGGCTAGTTACTTTTGGATTTTTAGAATTTTCGTACCTTTAGTTGAAAACAAAGAGAAAAAAAAAACTTAGAAGATCCATATAGAAAGCCAAGGGGTCATATCATCTTGATATTACCCATGGCTTGCCAGAATAAGATGACACTACATTGCCGACCGTAGTGGTTTCAGATTTATGGGAGATCAGTTTGAATATCGAGTATAATGTTGATTTTTGCATTTATACGATAAACGACATCTGGACCAGGTGCCTATTGGTCCTTTTTTCCGTGTCGGGAAGTTCCCCAAAGTCTCATTTTCTGCCAAAAAAGTCCTTAGTCCTGATTTTTAACTCCTTGAGCCTGTGGCAGCTCTGTTAGTGGGCCTGGAAGTGGGCCAAAACACTTTTTGTACCTGATCTGTTCAAAATTTACAGTTGTAAATCCTTTCACCAATTAGAACCTATTGTACGAAACAAATTGTTTTGGGTTATGAATCCCCTAATATTGGGCCCAGAAGTGCTTGTAAAGGCTTTTTCTTATTGGCTCGAGTTTATATTCTTAAATCCATTGGCTAATGAGAACTCAATGCAGAAGTAATAACGAAAAAAACATATTTGCTCCCCCGGAGAAGGTACCGCACTGCTTGAATATTAAAGGTGCAAGTCTTCTGGGTCGAGTGACCACATTGTATGACCTCGTTTTGGGGTAATGGAGCCCCAAAAAGGGCGTTTTTTGTTGCGGCTGGAAACTTAAATCCTTTAGTCCTGGGGCCACGGAAACCCTGTCCCAGAAGAAAATAATCGTTCCATAGGCTAAGTCATCAAATATTTTGTTGGAAAAGAAAGGGGTGTTACCTGGCCCAAAAATGTTTTCCATTGACAAGTTTGAAGCTTACAGCCATAAGTATCTGGAACAAGGGGTAACGAAGGTCAGAATAATTCATTTGGGGGCATGGTTACGTATAGTTGGTTCCAAAAACGACAGAAAATTTCTTAAAAGTTTTTTCTTAGATTCTTAGAGGACGGGAAACCCATGATGATCATTTCATACGAGTTGTAAGACACCAATACCATATAGCATAGGGTAGGCTAAAAAAGAAAACAAATTATACACAATGAAGTAAAGACAAAACCTCCAAAAAATGCGCGTTTCAAACAGTTCGTGGTAACGAACTGTAGTAAGGTGCGACCCGGCTCAATAGTAACCAACACTCTAAAAAATGGAATTTTGGTACCAATAGCTACATCAAAAGAATTGGATTTTAATGCTGATTTTAGATATATAAGTTTCATCAAGTTTAGTCTTACCTATCAAAAGTTACGAGCCTGAGAAAATTTGCGTTATTTTAGAAAATAGGGGGAAACACCCCCCAAAAGTCATAGAATCTTAACGAAAATCACACCATAAGATTCAGCGTATCAGAGAACCCTACTGTAGAAGTTTCAAGCTCCTATCTACAAAAATGTGGAATTTTAAAGTTTTTGCCATAAAGCAGATCACGGATGCGTGTTTATTTGTTTGTTTTTTGCTTTTTTCTCCCCAGGGGTGATCGTACCGACCCAGTTGTCCTAGAATGTTGCGAGAGGGCTCATTCTAACGGAAATGAAAAGTTCTAGTGCCCTTTTTAAGTGACCAAAAAATTGGAGGGCACCTAGGCCCCCTCCCACGCTAATTATTTTCCCAAAGTCAACGGATCAAAATTCTGAGATGGCCATTTTATTCAGCTTAGTCGAAAATCCTTATAACTATGTCTTTGGGAACGACTTACTCCCCCACAGTCCCCGTGGGAGGGGTTACAAGTTCAAAACTTTGACCAGTGCTTACATATAGGAATGCTTATTGGGAAGTGTACAGGCGTTTTCAGGAGGATTTTTTTGGTTGGAGGCAGAGGTTGAGAAGAGGGGGATATGCTGGGGGAACTTTCCATCGAGGAATTTGTCATGGGGGAAGAAAATTTCCATGAAGGGAGCGCAGGATTTAGTAGCATTACTTTAAAAAAACAATGAAAAAATAAATATGAAAAAGCTTTTTTTTCAGCTGGAGATAAGCAGCAGCATTAAAACTTAAAGCGAACAGAAATTATTACCCATATGAGGGGCTCGCCTAGGGTTTACCTAGGGGTTTACCTCCTCGTAATACCTCGCTCTTTACGCTAAAGTATTTTTAGTAATTTCAATTATTTATTCTGCGGCTTTTGTGATTCAGGGGTCATTCTTAATGAATGGGACAAAATTTAAGCTTTAGCGTAAAGAGCGAGGTACTGACGAGGGGGCGAACCCCCTCATATATGTAACACAAACATGAGAATACAAAAGTTCTTTACGTAAGCTAATTTATAAGTTACGTATATCTTTTACTTATAAAAAGATTCGTAAAAAATTAAAAGTTCTAGTTGCCTTTTTAATTAACCGAAAATCGGAGGGCAATTAGGCTTCCTCCCCCGCTCTTTTTTCTCAAAATCATTCGATCAAAATTATGAGAAAGCCATTTAGCCAAAAAAAATAAATATACAAATTTCGTTTTAATTATTCCTCTGCGGAGAGCCAGAATCAAAACATGCATTGATTCAAAAACGTTCAGAAATTAAATAAAAAAAAAAGTTTTCTAAATGAAAGTAAGGA
Source organism: Artemia franciscana (assembly GCF_032884065.1). Classification (NCBI taxonomy): domain Eukaryota; kingdom Metazoa; phylum Arthropoda; class Branchiopoda; order Anostraca; family Artemiidae; genus Artemia; species Artemia franciscana. The sequence goes on along the minus strand of NC_088869.1, from coordinate 57,077,723 downwards.
GCGACATTAAAACTTAAAACGAACAGAAATTACTCCGTATATGAAAGGGGCTTTTCCTTCTCAACGCCCCGCTCTTTACGCTAAAGTCTCTTACTGTTTTAAAATGTAGAGTTAAGAGAAAGAGTCAAACTTTAGCGTAAAGAGCGGGGCGTTGAGAAGGAAAAGCCCCTTTCATATACGGAGTAATTTCTGTTCGTTTTAAGTTTTAATGTCGCCCCTTACTTTCATTTAAAAAACTTGTTTTTTTATTTAATTCTTGAAGTGAGCGAACTGAAGCGTGAATGTCAGCAGCATTATGGAGTCTCGTACTGGCGAATTTCGTTCAATGCTGTTTCTTAATTATGAAAGGTAATAACTCAAAATAAAAGGTTTTAACGTCTTAATAATTCAAAATGCATAGATCATAGGTTCCAAAAGGCTCACACTCCGTTAAGCCGGGCGTAAAAAAAAGATTAAAGGAGGGACAATATTGATTATTACCAGTCTGTTCTAACTTTTCACTATGAAGGAAGTATCTTCCCTTTCTTATTTCTTAAAAAATTTTGTTGTCTATTTTCTTATTAGATTCTTACCTTCTTTTTTTTCACTCCTTCACATTTTTTGGATGAATCTTGACTCTTACTCTCCATAGATAAATCAAAATAAACGAATGATGACGTTTTGCAAAACGAAAACCCCTTTTTAATTTAACATTAGCACGATTAATAACTCAATCGAAACCTCGCTCTCCTCTCGTAAACAGTTTTCGTTTACTATCGCAATTTGATTGTTGAATATAAAGTCATATAAATGGGGAAGTGTATATGGGTCTACATAATGGTAGACAGGGGAGGTAGTATAATTCCCCCTTAATGGGTCTAAAGACCGCCCCCTGGGAAAATTGTACTTTAAAATAGAGTTTTTTGTATTTTGATTCCTACCCCTTAACGAAAAATTCTTGGCCCAGGATTTCTTTCGCTTTTACTATTATTTTACTTGTTTAAAAGACTACATATAATTTGTGTTATTTGCAATCAAACCTGCTATTGATGTCACTGACCGTGACGCTGACCGTGAGGACAATGGAAGATTTCCCCCCTCTGTAGGAGCGGCCTGAAAATTTTTTCCGCCGTGTTTTCACCCTCCCTGGGAAAAGCAATATAAATTAAACCATGTGGTATGCCTGTTGTTACTTTTGGACAGTTTTATTGACCGTAACCATGTACACGCACTGATATTTTAGGGTAATACATAATCTAAGTTGCAAAATTTTAAGTTAGAGTGTGTACTAATTTAGTACAATAAAGCAACTATCTTCGTGACTTATTAATTTCCCGTTAGGACTGTAATTGCACAACTGTCTACTTTTTTAGACGCACGATCACGATTACGAAAGAGTTGAGAATTCACATCTGCTTTAATGAACTCACAATCAAACACTAGATTCCATAAGAAAGTATAGCCATGGGCACATCTCTGTCCATAAATTTTTTGCCAAAAAAGACGATATTTCTATTTTTATTTGTTAAATATGTGATTAAACGGTTTGATACGTGGTTTAAATCGTTGTTCATAAATTACCGAATTTTCTTAATTATTATTGGTATTACAGTAATTTTAATGAGATTGGTACTTACATAAGAGATAACCGTGTGGATTTTCAGCAAGATATTCAGTCTCATGAATAAAAGGCACCGAAAAGCAAAAAAAAAAAAAATCAACTGACCTATTCGTAACTTAATACTATAAATGGTTAAATGCATGATTTCATTTGTCTCTTTTAGAAAATGATTGCCAGTTTAAGTGACTCGCGGTTTTTCTTCTTTTTTTTATTTGTTTTGTGTAGCGAATACCCTTATCTAAAGTCACCTAGTTGAACATTCCTGGTTTTCATTTAGATAATTGGATGTATGATAAAATACGTGGTTGGAATCTTCCTAATGATTTGGTATTTTATTCTTGGATTGGTACTGCTGATGTGCCTAAAAGTTTTCAGCCATATCTGGTGCATAGTCGAACTGATCATTGAAAAGAGGTTGAATCAATATGCTACTATTATTACTACTGCTTCTATTAGGTTACTACTATTGCTGCTGTTACTAATATTACTAAAAACCTCAGATCGCCCCAATCAGCAGCCCCAAATCGCCTGAGGCAAACACAGCTCCGTGTGCTTCTCCTTCACCCTAATCTTTTCCAAAGTATTATCTTTACCCTGTACAGTTAAATTACAATACCCTTTAAATCCAATCTTATGGCCTCTTCCCAATCTATCCTGAGACGACGACGGGCTTTTCGTTTGACCCCAGATAGATGGCTAAAAATTAGAATCTTTGGCAACTTACGATCTTTCATCCGTAAAAAGGCTGTCCAGCCGTCTAAGCTTTGCTGTCATTATAGCCCTAGAAAGTGGGATAGAACCGTATTTTCTTACAGAATATTGGTTGGTATAGGGTAAGTCAAACAAATACCTGAAACTATCCTTGGTCAATTAATCTTGAAAAGACTCATCATATCCTCTTGGAAAGTTTGCCCCCGGAAACTTTCTCCCCGTGGAAACCTGCCCCAGTCACAGAATCCTCCCTCCTGAAAATGTCTCTATATTTCCCAATTACAAATAATATGCGTAAGCAATGAGCATTTTTTTAAATTTAAAAACCTATCCCCGGGGGTTGTGAGGGGGGTTATGTTATCACCAAAGGCATAAGTTTTGGACCTTTCCACTATGTTGAACAAAATAATCCAATCTGTCTCCATCCAATCTGTTTGGTCACTTGACAAGGCCAATACAGCTTCTAATTTTTGTTCGAACGAGTCCTCTCCCGATTTTCTAGGGCCATTGGTTTGACACGATCTCCCCTGGAAAAAAATAACAACCAAAAAACAAATATATCCGTATCCGTGATCTTTCTTCTTAAAAAAACAACAACAACAACAAGATTCCATATTTTTGCAGATAGGAGCTTGAAACCTCTACTGTAAGGTTCTCTGATATGCTGAATCTGATGGTGTGATTTTCATTAAGATATTTTCACTTTTAGGGAATGTATTCCTTTTTTTTCGAAAATCAGGCAACTTTCTCAGGCTCGTAAGCTTTGATAGGTATCACTAAACTTAATGAATCTTATATATTTGGAATCGGTATAATAGGCCAATTCTTTTGATATGTCTATTGATATCAAATTCCGTTTTAGAATTTGGGTTACTATTTAGCCGCGTCGCTCCTTACTTACACTTCGTTACGACGAACGGTTTGAAAAATTACCCACGTAAGTGAAGATATCCACTTGTTGATTTTTGCATTACTTAATATCTCCTGTGTACCCTCATCCATTCCTAGTTTCTAAGTAATTTTCAAACCTGTTACTGCATCCTGAGCTCTTTCGCTTTGCTGACATTTTTATTAAGAACCCTCAAATCATCTGCGTAGCCTAGATTCCTGTTTTTACCATATTAGATTCTTATTTGTTATTAAATAAAAAAAAACAAGTTTTATTAACTGAAAGTAAGGAGCGACATTAATACTTAAAACGAAGAGAAATCAGTCCGTATATGAAAGGGCTGTCCCCTCCTCAACGCCCTGCTCTTTACGCTAAGGTTTGACTCTGTGTGCCTTCGTATTCCGTATTTTTCCTTATATGAAAGGGGATTTCCCCTCCTCAATGCACCGCTCTTTACGCTAAAGTTTAATTTGTTATCACAACTCTACTTTTCAAAACGATAAAAAATTATAGCCTAAAGAGTGGGACGTTTTGAGTTTTAATGTCGCTCCTTACTTTCAGCAAAAAACTTGTTTTTTATTTAATTCCTGAACGTTTTTGAATTAATGAACGTTTTAACTCATCGTACATTAAGAATTAAAACGAAGTATGTATATTAATTTTTGCTTTTTTTGACAAAATGGTTATCTCAAAGTTTTGATCGGACGATTTTGAGAAAAAAGGGACTGGGGAGGGTTCCTAGTTGCCCTCAATTTTTTTGGTTGCTTAAAAAGGCCACTAGAACTTTTAATTTTTATTTGCGGACGTTTTTTATTATTAACAAATACACGTAACTTACGAATTAACTTGCGTAACGAACTTCTGTATTCGTATATTTTTTATTACGTATATGAGGGGGGGGGGTTGCCCCTTCGTCAATACCTTGCTCTTTACTTTAAAGTTCGAATTTTGTTACAATTCTTTAAGAAGGACCCTTGAATCACAAAGGCCGTTTAATTAGAATAAACAGCTTTTTTGAAATTATTAAAAATACGTTAGCGTAAAGACTGAGGTATTGAGGGTTGAATGAACCCCCTAATATACGTAATAATTTCTGTTCGCTTCAAGTTTCAATGTTTCTCCTTACTTTCATTTGAATTTTTTTTTAATAAAGCTGGAAAATCTAGCGCTTCCTTCATGAAAATTCTCTTCACCGTGATAAATTCTGCCACGGAAAGATCCTCCCACGTAACCCCCGACCGCGCCCCCTCATCTACCAGAAAAATCCCCCCTAAAAACGTCTGTATACTTCCCAATAACCAATACTATATGTAAACATTGGGCAACTTGCAGCCCTTCCCCCGGGGACTGTGGGGGATTAAGTCGTCCTCAAAGACATAGTTAGTAGATTTTTCGTCTATGTTGAACAAAATGGCTGTCTCATGATTTTGATCCGGTGACTTTGGGAAAAGAATAAGCGTGGGAGGGGCCTAATTGCCCTCCAATTTTTCCGGTCACTTAAAAAGGGCACTAAAACTTTTAATTTCCGTTAAAATGAGCCCTCTCGCGACATTCTACGACCATTCAGTCGATACGATCACCCCTGGAAAAAAAATAAAAATAAATAAATAAACACGCACCCGTGATCTGCCTTCTGGCAAAAAATGCGAAATTCCACGTTTTTGTAGATAGGAGCTTGAAACTTCTACAATAAGGGTTCTCTGATATGCTGAATCCGATGGTGTGATTTTTGTTAAGATTGTATGACTTTTAGGGGATGTTTTCCCCTATTTTCTAAAATGAGGCAAATTTTCTCAGGCTCGTAACTTTTGATAGGTAAGACTAATCTTGATGAAAGTTATATATTTAAAATCAGCATTAAAATGCCATTTTTTAATATAACTATTGGTATCAAAATTACATTTTTTAGAGTTAATAAAAATAAATAAAACACATAGCTCAAAAATCTTGCCTCCAGGGTTCAATGATTGCTTATCATTGAATTTGTATACATTTAGCGTAAGTAAATACAAATCAAACAGTTCGTGGTAACGAACTGTAGTAAGGAGCGACACGGCTCAATAGTAACCAAAACTCTAAAAAATGGAATTTTGATACCAATAGCTACATCAAAAGAATCGCATTTTAATGCTAATTTTAAATATTAAGTTTCATCAATTTTAGTCTTACCCATCAAAAGTTACGTGCCTGAGAAAATTTGCGTTATTTTAGAAAATAGGGGGGAAAACCCCCTAAAAGTCATAGAATCTTAGCGAAAATTACACCATCAGATTCGGTGTATCAGAGAACCCTACTGTAGAAGTTTCAAGCTCCTATCTACAAAAATGTGGAATTTTGCATTTTTGCCAGAAGACAGATCACGGATGCGTGTTTATTTGTTTTTTTGTTTTTTTTTGTTTTTTTGTGTGTTTTTTTCCCAGGGGTAATCGTATCGACCCAGTTGTCCTAGAATGTTGCAAGAGGGCTCATTCTAACGGAAATGAAAAGTTCTAGTGCCCTTTTTAAGTGACCAAAAAATTGGAGGGCACCTAGGCCCCCTCCCATGCTAATTATTTTCCCAAAGTCAACGGATCAAAATTCTGAGACAGCCATTTTATTCAGCGTACTCGAAAAACCTTATAACTATGTCTTTGGGGACGATTTACTCCCCCAAAGTCCCCGTGGGAGGGGCAACAATTTACAAACTTTGACCAGTGCTTACATATAGTAATGGTTATTGGGAAGTGTACAGGCATTTTCAGGTTTTACTGTTTACTGTTTTAACTGTTTTTTACTGTTTTAAAAAGAAGAATTGAGAGAAAGAGTCCTCTAATTCAGTTGAAGAAATGCTCTTTAATTTCATTGGTTTATATCTGTCACGGATTTTCGTAAGTCAATTAAATTTCTTAAATACCATGAACAGTGAAAATGAAGTCCGAATGTTTGAATTTGCTATGTGGAAACGTACACAACTATAAGTATCTATAAAAATAGGAAAATCGAGCATTCACTTTGTAATGAACCACCTCTGTATACAATTATGCATGTGTTAGTAGTAGCATAAAAAAAAAAAAAAAACCGTGTGAAAAATCACTGAAAAATAAGCCTAAAAAATATGTTGTCAAACAGCTTAAGAAGATGTAACTTTTCTTTGAATATGTTGTTGTCTTTAGGAATCAACGGATTATTAATGTTTAATTTTTATGGATGAAAAGTGTTGTCAAATTTAACTAATTAGTTTTGCTTAGTTATTTTCTTGATTCATCTTAGCAACACTCACGAGAATGTGATGCACCCTAAAATCTTCATAAATTCGAAACAACCAAAAGAACAATCTTAAGAAAATTGTGGTTTGCCAGTATTGGTCGTGGTGTCTTTTTTTATGCCCTTGTTTCTGTGTATTGATACATGGCTTTCTTTTACTTTCAGGTCGTTGTCTGTGCCAATTCTATAAATTCAGGCATGATATGGGTAGGCTATGCATCAGGGATAGTTGAAGTTCACCACTACAATGTAGATGCACAAAAAGGAGATTTTTCCGTTAAAAAATCATCAGTAATTGTTGGAAATCACCGAAGTCCTGTTGTTTCTATTTCTCTTTGTAAGGAATTCAGAGTTGCGGTCACTGGTTCCGTGGATAGAACCATTTTGATTTGGGATCTTCAACGGTATTTTTTTTTTTGTAAATTTTCTTACATTCTAGGAAATATCATTCCCTGAAACACAATTTCTCTGGTTCGTTTGTTCGAGCTGAAATTTATTCAGCTCTAAAGGTGATTCTTTAAAAATTATTTAAACTTTAAAGTTATTACATACTATATGTTATTAGCTTGAGAAAATTCGTAAACTTTTGAATTGGAGTAAAAACATACCCAAAACGTCTTACGATCTAGATGAAAGCTGGACGATTAGGTTTAGAATAATAAAAACCCTCAGAGCAGATATTTCAACCGTCTAACCAAAAAATATCTAGTTTTGTATTTTCCCTGAGAAGGATGATAAAATAGAATAGAATTTATTTGCGCTAAAAGCCCATAGGCCATGGAAAAAAAATATAAAACTAAGAACGGTTGCTCATAAATTGTACAAATCCCAACATAATCTTACAAAAACCTATAATTCATTCCAAAATTCATCGCGAGACAAAGTGTTCTTGCCAAACTTGTCTGTATCAATAACTCTGCTATATTAAGTTTCCGCTTTCTGAATGATAATTTTAATTTATGCACACTTCTTTTGGCCTCTCAAAGGGTTGATGAAATAAAACTACTTGGGGTTCGTGTAACTCCTGAATTTTGATGGGAAACACAAGTGGATACTGTGCTAAACAGAGGAAATTTGGAACTTAAGCCGTTAAAAGTTCTTTCAGTGTACAGGTTCCTCTCCCCACAACATCTCCATATCGACAGAACTTCTATCCCTCCCTCCCTTTATTATTATTTTCCGCACTGTTACTCTCTTGAATAATCCCGGGGGTGTCACTCGTTGGAGAGAATCAGTTTAGGGCCTTAGTGATTGTATCTTAATTGTCTAGAGCTCCTGATTTGGTATTATTTGAGGACGTTAAGCTTGAAACCTTGTCTGAGCGACTTCAAAATCTCTGCCGAAACTTTAGGCTATCCCTTGCCAAACAAACTCTTGCCAAACCCCTATAAAACACTCATCCGCATACACTCCCACCAACAACTCGAAATCAAAATTCCCGCTACCAAACACTTCAAATCTCCAATCAATCAGCTACTCACATTCACACATCAAGTGATATACACTCTCATTTAAACGTTCGCACGTAATAAAGACCAGCCTTTGACTATTTCTTCCCGATAATCTTTATTATAAGCCGCGAAAAGTTTTCAAAGCGAAAGAGTGAAAATTTTTCGAAAAGTCTAAAAAAAATATGCTTTCAGGGGTAATGATGGGTTTGGAGGTACCATATTATATAAGTCGTTCCACGTGGTTAAGGGAGGCTGCATATGTGCATTAAACTGTTCTCTGTTATAATGATTTAGCACTATTACAGTCAATTTTTTGACTTTACCGATTTTTTGACTTTTGACTTTTTTGATTTTTTGACTATAGACCGAAAATTGCTAATGTAGATGTTAGATTTGTATATTTATTAAAAATGTCGATTCCACCTTCCCTAGTAAAGGCATTGACTACCGTACTCCTTAATTCTGAATTTATTAAGAACCTATTCTATTACACCAAGCGCAATTTTTTTTTGCTAAGTGCAATTAAAGTGTAAATTAAAGTACAAATTAAAGTGTAAATTAAGACAATTAAAGTGCAACTAAAGTGTAAATTAATTAAGTGCTGTAAAACTATAAAACTTAACACTATATGCAATAGCAGTTGATTTTATTGAATTTAAAAGAAGACTGTGCACCTTGTACTACTAAAGTGACGGGAAGGGTTTGGAAAAACTGGTCATTGATTTTTCAGTATAAGCGTTGTGTGTGTCAATGTAACCTAACAGGTTTCCTGACCTCCGACCTCTTTCTCGTCTTTAGTTTGTTGACCTTTAGAGTGTGACACCAGGTAAACTAACCAGTTTGAAATAACTGAATATTATCTGTTTTTTCACTGAGAGATACCTACACTTTAATCCACTTTCTCTGTTTCGAAGTTCGTGCAAAATGTGAGATCCAGCTTAGCCTTTATTTAATTATGTTTTTTATGCTTGTCATACATGTTTCCAAAAGTGATAACTCAAAAAACGGATAAGGCTCATTCAAACAATTTTTTAACTCTGTTTACATTTTAAATATCATACAAAAGATAGCAACTTGACTAGCTGCCATTTTCTACGGCTTTGCGCCTCAGAGCTTTAGTTTCGGCTCAAATTAGTTCGGATTGTTCTAACCCCGAAATTTTGAGCCTTATAAGGATTTACCGCTTTGGTCGGTTATGCGTCTACTCTAATCTGTGGCGTCTACTCTAATCTACTCTAATCTGTGGTGCATTTCGTTCTCAAGCCAACTCTCGTTCTTTGCATAGTTTACCCCTCTAAAGAAATTGAAACAGATACAAGTTAAACTTTATGAAATAAATTTTGTTCGAAAGTAATTTGATGATGACTATTCCAAGGCTTGCGAAATAGGTGGTCCTGATGCAATCCACTGTAACTAGATATTTCAGAATGGTGTTTGGTTAACATAATTTTTTACGGAAATGTTTGGGAACTAGCTAATTCAAAATCTGCGTCTGAAATTACGATTCATCCTTTAATGTAGTATATTTGTTTCACAAGTGAAGTTTGATTTCCACCATATTCGTATTATTAGAAGCTATTTTTGAACTTGTAGTATACATCCTTTTTTTTTAAGACGCTCCTATTGCAATTTAAGCCTATAACCAGGTTATGGTAACGAACTTAGGTTATGGTAGTTTGATTTCCACCATATTCGTATTATTAGAAGCTATTTTTGAACTTGTAGTATACATCCTTTTTTTTAAGACGCTCCTATTGCAATTTAAGCCCATAACCAGGTTATGGTAACGAACTCTAAGTAAGAACGACTTGCCTTAATGGTAACTGAAAGTCTAAAAAGGGGGTTTTGATAAAAAAAATATAACTTAAAAGAATTTTTATGGTAGCTCCAAATATACAAGATTCATCCAGTTTAAAGTTACCCATCAAAAGTTACGGTACGAGATGGAGAAAATTTATCGGGCTAATATAAAATGAGAAAGCCATCCCTCAAAAGGGCAAGTAATCGTAATAAAGTCACACAGTCTAATTCAGCATGCGAGAGATCTCTTTTATAGAGTTTTAAAACCCCTGTCCTCAAAAATATAGAATTTTACTTTTCTTTGAGAAGAATGACCATGGATGGGTTTTTTTTTCTCAGGGTTAATGCATCGAGCCAGCAGGCTTAGAAAATTTCCGGGAAGTCTCATTCAAACCGGAATTAAAGTACTGGTGCTCTTTTTAAGTAGCTAAAAAGATTGTGGTACAAAACTACAATTTTGACACAAAAACTGTATATGGAGCTTTTCAATTTCAGAGGTAGCGATACCACGTGGTGGTGTATTCCTTCCTAAATAGTCACGTAGTCTGACTACATGACTACCTGACCAAATGAATGTCAAAATTGACATTCATTTTAAAGTTCCATTTCATCAAGTTGATTCACTTGATGTTTAATAAAATTTCGTACAGCGATATTTCAATGTGCATCAGCTATTTCACAGGAAGGCCTTTTGGTCATTGTATAGGTGGAAACATTGGGGAGAGCTGGAGGGGGAGCGCGGAAATCTTGGAAACTGGACATGTTGGAAAAACGCTTAGAGTGGAGAGATCGGGATGAAACTTGATGGGAAAAATAAACGCAAGTTATAGATAAGTGATTGTTATAATTGGAACGGATCCGTTCTCTTTAGGGGAGCTGGGGGTTGTTAATTTGGAAATATTAGAAAAATTTAGGTATTTTAACTTAAGAACGGGCGACCGGATCTTAATGAAATTTGATATTTAGAAGGAACTCATGTCTCAGAGCTCCTATTTCAAATCCCGACCAGATCTGTTGAAATTGAAGGGAGCTGGAGGGGGAAACCGGAAATCTTGAAAACGTTTATAAATGTCGTAGATACGTGACTGACGTAACCGGACTGGATCCGCTCTCTTTGGGCAAGTTAGGGGGTGGGGTTAAGTGCTTTGGCGAGTTTGGTGTTTCTGGACGTGCTAAGACGATGAAAATTGGTAGGTATGTCAGGGAGCTACACAAATTGACTTGATAAATTCATTTTCCCCGATCCGGTCATCTGGAGGGGGGGTTGAAGGGAGAGGAAAAATTAGAAAATTTTAGATAT
>NC_088869.1:56204546-56324725 GCF_032884065.1 Artemia franciscana | reverse complement strand
CTCAAGAAAAGAGAAAACAATAGTGGGCACTGACAATACCAAGGAAAGCTCTTCTAACAAAAGTAGAAAAAGATACAGACAAGCCCAATCTCAAGATACCAAGCCTAAAAGGAGCAACAATAGCCCAGCGGCTATTAGTGCACCATTTTTTCTTTTTTAGGTATGGAGGCGATGGGTCTTTGTGACCTGAGGCCCAAGTCAATTTTATCAGTCCGCTCATAATAATAGTAATATATCATTGAAGCCCAACTCAATTGCGGCTATGGCCACAGGAGTAAGGAATAACATCCCGACGTTAAATAAAAGCTATTAGTTTTACTAGTATTAAGAGATCAGAATGACTTGACAAATCATATTAAACTCAGATTATTTCAAGCGAAGTGTTTAAAAAAAACATTCAAGTTGTCAGGGAAAACTTTTTTATGCGCACAAGAACGAATGATTAGTGGGTATAAAAAAAAAACTTATGTAATAGCAAAAAAGGAAATAGTAAGAAGACCATTAAGTTACATACCTGTTATAGGGTGATCTAAAATTAGGCCAAAACGCTGACATACAACTGCCCAGGTCAGGGGCTATAGGAAATATAGGTAGGGGGCAATTCGTGCTCCCAACAGTGTCCGTATTTCCTCCTGAAAAATAATGCCATTAAAAGCAACTGATTCAAAATTTAGATTTTTAAACATGCTACAGTTTGGAATGATATTTGGAAGATTTAACGATTAAGTATATACTAATATTGTGTGTAAAATAAGACAGAAAATTTTCAACTAAATGAATTCAGTGAGCTTTAGATTCCCCGTCATTTTTGACATTTCTTTCAATTTCCAGCAAGTTAAAATAATTGTACAGGTCTCTTATCTTGCTGAGATACAGTAATAAATGCTACCTTTATGTATTAAAAAATGGAACTTCAAAGAGCCCGAGTTTGATGATAATATAGACGTCAAAAGAGTTGGTGATGGATGCGCATGTCCATTTTATTTATTCCCCCAGGGGTGATATCAAGCCAGAATCCAGCTATTTGCATAGCCTCTCGCTTTTAGATATCCATGCCATATGGGGAAGCCCCCCCCCCTAAGAAAAGAGACTAAAACTCTCAATTTTTGATCAAAGAGTCCTATGGAGTTTCTGTGACCATGAGGGGGGAGTCAGAGATAAGGAGGAGGCAGACCCCCTTATATACAGAATAAATTCTCCTGGTTTTGGATTGATGTTACTCATTACTTTCATAATAACGGCGTAGACCAGAAATATTCCCAGAAATCAAGAGAGATTATGCATCAATTTCCACCTCCACACCCCTTCCTTAGAAATAATTCTGTATTTATCTGAAGCATTAATTAAAAGTTAGGATATTTTGGCATAAAAATGACCTTTTGAGACATCTTTGGATGCCCAGTTTTACATACAAAAATATTTTACAGAAGAATTGCCTGGGGAAAATTTTCAGCAGGAAGAGATTTTTCCATGGGGAGGGGGTGCCTAGCACCGCCATGGGGTAGCGCATTTGTCCCTATCCATACAAAATGACCCATGATTTTACAAAAAATGTTTGTGGGATCACTAACAGTTACACAGTATTGCACAACACTTATTAGGGGGAAGAGAAGGATTTCAAGGCTCAAAAAGAACATTCTTAGGTCCAATGTTTCGGAATGTTCGTGAGAGGTCTTCCAGATAAATATTTACCGCCTAAACTTTCTTCATTTAGAAATTATATTTGTGCTGTAAGGGGTTAGAAGCTCCTCTCTAATTACAAAGACTCATTTAGAGTGAAATAAAAACCCCATTCATGTACTAAAATATACAAATTTGGCAACAATCTCAAGAATAACAACATGATGGCAACAATAACATGGCAACAAATGATTGGCAGTTGGGCTAACAAAAAATGAATAAAATACTAGTTGACCAATATTTAGTTGACTGTCTGTGTTTGTGTCTTGGGTTTGACTGCCTATGCTTGTCACAAGCATAGTCACAAATAACAACAAAGGATGTCACAAAGGATGTCAACAAATAACAACAAGATGGCAACAATGTCAAATGCAAAGACAATAGCAGAGTCCCATTTTATGCTACAAAACATTGCTTTTTGTAAGAAGAATACAAGATGAAATTCGATTTTTCAATGTCTAAAACCCATGAAGAAGAATTTTTAGCTTCCCATCTTGAAAACAAGGAAAATCCCTTTTTGCACGGGTAACAGTGATGTGTCTCCCTTTTTATTTTTTCCACCAGGACTAGCAGACTACCTCAAGAGATGTTTGATCACTTGAAAGCCGCTGGTCATATCTACGTTCTTCTGTAGGTTCGTCTTAAAAGCTTCATCGTATAATGTCATATAACACCAACAATGGCAATTTTTAGTGTCATTTATAGAGAGGAAAGGCTAGAAAGCTTGACAAGGGCGCTACTCGAAGCTCCAGCGCCGAAAATCCTAAACCGGAAGTTTAGAATCTCCTCTTTTGTGACGATATACCGCTCAAATTCTTTTTCTAAGTGACAAAGCTGCACATATCTAGTTGGGAAACAGGAGAAAAACCGGGTAAATTTTAAGAAACCCAAAAAATGAAAAAAAATGATTTGAGAAACAGATTTTTTCTTATGAACGTAAAGAGCGAAGTTGAAACCTAAAATAAAACAATTTTCACTTCGCGGTCTATTCAAGGTATGTTTACGAAAATAGCTCAAATAAACTGAGTCGTGATATTTCCCAAAATTTACACCAAGATAGTTCCTCCTACTTAAGACCATGAATTGTCCATTTTAGGGCCTAAAGAAAAATACCCCTAAAAAATTCTCTGACTTAGGCTACACCCCTAAAAATATCCTCTATTGGTCGAACCCTGGAAAACATTAAAGGCTCGATAATATTTACACGAATCTAGGAACATTTTACGGGAAGTAAAACTGTGAATCAAAATCAAAGGAGGGGCAAACTTTTTTTTACCAATCTTTAGATGAAAATACCAAGAGAAGAGTTTTTTCAATGAAAACATCAAAAAGATTATTATTCAAAATCAAAGCGGAGGGCGTGGAAACAATTTTGGAGGGAAATGCCCCTCCCCCAATTGTTGTCACTACACACTGAAGACTATAAGCAGTGAAAAGATAAGACTATAAGTAGTGAAAACGTAAATGAATATTGTCACTTTTAAAATGGCACTGCCCAATGAAAGGAAATTTTCACCCGAAACCTTGCTAACTTTTTTATTTCTGATTTGAAAAAAAAGAGCAATAAATAGCATGCCAAAGACTCACTGTGATAAGACCTAAAATACCTTCAGTGAGCCTTCAACATTTATGAGCTTAAAAAAGGCTTTTGAAAACTTTAAATTCCTTAATCTCGTAAACCAAGCTCAACTATGGGGACACGGTAGTTGAAGTTATCATTTTTCTCAAATGAATTAGCCTTATCGTTTTGCATTTCATTCTACTCAAACAAAAGTTTTGCTAAGCTACAATTAAAATAAGTATGTGTGTGTTCTGTAGAACTTTTTCAAGGTATTTTTGGGGACGAAAGGAGGAGGAGGGGTTGTTTTCCAGCAGCTGTCCCCTCACTCGTCTCTGTGTAAATTATACAAACCACCATAATCAAGGGCCAGTTTTCGTTTCCATTCTCATAACTAACTCACTTTAGAAGTTGTTTATTTTTATCTAATGCGGTTACACGTGTACGAATTAGAAAATTTGAATGTGTTGCTGTTATCTGCCAATTTCCGCCGTACTAATAAACACTTGCTACAATTTTTTACAAACGATTGAGGATTTTATGCGTGATGAAACATGCCTAATATAATGAAGAAGAAAATGGGGATCAAACCGCGAAAATTCAGAAAATCGAGAAAAAAAACTCCCTGAGCTTGTGACAAGCCTAGGCAGTCAAACCCAAGACACAAACCAGACAGTCAACTAGATATTGGTCAACTAGTATTTCATTCATTTTTTGTTAGCCCAACTGCCAAAGCTTATAATTGGGTTCACTGGCCTAACACTTCAGGCAGAGAGGCCCCTTTAGGCTTTGGACGCTTCATTCCCTTTGCAATTCCAGTCAACTTGTTGGTAACAAACGTTAAGTTTTTATTAGTTCAAATGTCTAAGTTTATGAATTGAACCAATCGCCTTGATTGACACTCATTGGAGATGAGCCCAATTTGACTTTAGACGTTTGTTTGCCTGCCATTCCATGCAAATTAACGGTCCTGTGTCAATTCTAAATTCTTGGTTCAACCTGCCTAAGACCATAGGTAGGCGTGTTTTGTTTAACTCTCATTCCAGGCAATCTAACGGTCCTCTGTCAATTTAAATCCATGGTCAACCTGCCTGAGACTCCAGGCAGGCGTGAGTTAAGAGAGGCACCCGCATACTTCCGCCGTCTACCCGTGCCATTTAACCAAATACTTGGAAAACTATAGGTTTTATGACTATCTTAGCTACATGACTATCTACCTTAGTTCTACTGCCCTAGGAATGACGCGTGAACGGATAATAGATAGACATATCTATTAACAAATGAACAAATATCATTTTTATACAATCCTAATCAGGGGGGGGGGTTAATGCCAGAATTGCCTATCATTCAATTGGACTATCTGTCTTGGCTTTTTCTACAATTAATTAAAAAAAAACTAATTTTTTTAGCCGAAAGTAAGGAGCGACATTAAAACTTAAAACGAACAGAAATTACACCGTATATAAAATGGGTTGTCCCCTCCGCAATCCCTCGCTCTTTACGCTGAAGCTTTTAATTGTTTTAAAAAGTAGAATTGTGGCAAAGAGCCAAACTTTAGCGTAAAGAGCGAAGGATTGCGGAGGGGACAACCCATTTTATATACGGAGTAATTTCTGTTCGTTTTAAGTTTTAATGTCGCTCCTTACTTTCAGCTAAAAAAATTAGTTTTTTTTTTATTTGATTTCTGAGCGTTTTTGAATTAATGCATGTTTGGTTTTGGCTCTCCGCACATAAATTATTAAAATGAAATTTGTATATTAATTCTTTTTTTGGCTAAATGGCTTTCTCTTAGTTTTGATCAGAGGATTTTGAGAAATAAGGGGTGGAGAAGGAGGCCTAGTTGCCCTCCAATTTTTTGGTTGCTTAAAAAGGCAACTAGAACTTTTAATTTTTAACGAACATTTTTATTAGTAAAAAATATACGTAACTTATAAATTAGCAACTTACGTAACAAACTTTCATAATCTTATATTTTTATTATGTATACAAGGGGGTTTGTATCCTCGTTAATACCTCGCTCTTTACACTAAATCTTAAGTTTTGTCCCAATTCTTTAAGAATGACCCCTGAATCAGAAAGGCCGTAGAATAAATAGTTGAAATTACTATAAATACTTTAGCATAAAGAGCGAGGTATTTATCTCCTCCTAAATACCTTGCTCTTTATGCTAAAGTATTTTTAGAACCCCTCATATGCGTTATAATCTCTGTTCGTTTTAAGTTTCAATGCCACTCCTTCCTTTCATTTGAAAAAACGTTTTCATGTTTATTTTTCATTATTTTCTTATAGTAATGCTAGAAAATCATGCGCCCTTTTCCTTGAATTTTTCTTCTCCCATGACAGATTCCTCCAACATAGCCCCCTCCCCTCAGCCCCACCCCCCAAACAAAATAAAATCCCCCTGAAAACGTCTGTACACTTCCCAATAACCATTACTATATGTAAACACTGGTCAAAGTTTGTAACTTACAGCCCCTCCCCCAGGGATTGTGGGTGAGTAAATCATCCCCAAATACATAGTTATTATGGTTTTCGACTATTCTGAATAAAATGGCTATCTCAAAATTTTGATCCGTTGACTTTGGGGAAAAGATGAGCGTGGAAGGGGGCCTAGATGCCCTCCAATTTTTTGGTCACTTAAACAGGGCACTAGAACTTTTCATTTCCGTTAGAATGAGCCCTCTTGCGACATTCTAGGACCACTTGGTCGATACGATGACCCCTGGAAAAAAAAACAAATAAACACGCACCCGTGATTTGTCTTTGGCAAAAAATAACAAAATTCCACATTTTTGTAGATAGGAGCTTGAAACTTCTACAGTAGGGTTCTCTGATACGTTGAATCTGATGGTGTGATTTTCGTTAAGATTATATGACTTTTAGGGGGTGTTTCCCCCTATTTTCTTAAATAAGGCAAATTTTCTCAGGCTCGTAACTTTTGATGGGTAAGACTAAACTTGATGAAACTTATATATTTAAAATCAGCATTAAAATGCGATTCTTTTGGTGTAGCTATTGATATCAAAATTCAATTTTTTAGAGTTTTGGTTACTATTGAGCCGGGTCGCTCCTTACTACAGTCCGTTACCACGAACTGTTTGATTAGCCGTTACTTGATTCCCACGACTATTCCATTTTAATTAAAAAATCATCGAACTCGGTCGAGGCCTTTCCACCGGCTTCGGCATGTGACTATATTGGAAGTATGAGGATTCATAGCAAAAATCCTAAAAATTATGTCATATCAGGTCATGTCATATCTCTTTTCTGATGGAAGTAACGGGTGGTATTAAAACTTAAATGAATAGAAAGTATTCCGTATATATGCCATCCCCCATTTAACCTACCGTTCTTTACACTAAAGTTTGATTTCTGGTCCCCCAAGACTTTAGAAATGAAACCCTAAACACAAGGGCAACTGGAACGGTAAAAAAGTATTTTCAGTTTCTCAAGAATGGAAGACCTTATTGCTCCGTATTTCCTCTACAAATTTAATTTTCTTTTCAAGTTCTTTTCAAGGCGATTAGCCAATAAAGCCCTTCCGACTACCTATTGAATTACATTTGTTGCACTAATAAATGATTTCAGTAAAATACTATAAAATTTTGGCGTAAAGAGTGAGGGGCTAATCAACGGGCAACCTCCTTCATATCCAGAAAGATTTTGCTTGTTTTAAGCTTAAAAGAACTCATTTAGAGCATTTAGTTTTTGAAATAAAACATAATTTTCCGAAATAAAATATTGTCTCTACAATAGGAGAGGAGTTTTCACCCTCGGACTGTACCCTCCATCTTATATTCATCTGAATATATATATATATATATATATATATATATATATATATATATATATATATATATATATATATATATATACATATATATATATACATATATATATATATATATATATATATATATATATATATATATATATATATATATATATATATATATATATATATATACCGAAAAGAGAAATCACCAATGCAACAGCACAAACACATTAAAAAAAAAAAAAAAAACAGAAGGAGAAAAGGAAGACTGTTTTCCTACATTAGTGATTAATATAGACCAGCACTTCAATGAGGCCTTAAACCTACTCATCCATACAATCACATAGGTCAAGCAGCATAGCCATACACAATCAACCATAAAGAACAAACCAAGGACAGGCAGTCATGTCGTCAATAAGTACAAGTCGTCATTTACCAAACAATAAAAACAGTAAAGACAAACAGTTCAGAGGCAACAGCCCAACGCAAGGGCTCGTCAGGAGAATACACACTTGCCTATAAGGTTTCGGTACTTTAATACTTGCATATAATATATATATATATATATATATATATATATATATATATATATAGAATTAAGTAATCATCTGAATATTCATCAATCCATAGGAAGAGTTACTAACAGAAACCGTGAAAACATGGGCTTAAAACACCTTTTTGAAGGCTTTTCACTACACGATCCGCCATTGCCGTTAGTTTTATTGAATAAATAGGCCTATTTTTACATGACTACGTGGTATATTTTAGGGATGAATGATATACAAAATGACTATGCCTGTAAAGTATGGCCTCTGAGAATAGGGGATTATATGAACAGGCTCTCAATTATTCTTGGAATCCTTTATCCATAACATTTTTATTAGATTGCGGCACTTTCCCATGACATGATCTCTTTTGTTACTTAGGGCATTAGATCCTAAAAAAAAAATTATTTGTATAATATATAATGATAGTTTGACATGAGCCCCCCCTGAAAAAAAACAAACCCCCTTCCATGACCCGGGAAAAACAGAAAAAATAAGTTTTAAATGTAGCGGTTTTAGGGTTCTCATACATGTTGAGTTTCATGACATAATTCCCATTAAGACTGCAAAAATTTTTGGGGCAGTTTAACCCTATTTCTGAAATTATGCAACTTTAAAATAAGTAATTGTTGCAAATTTGGAATTACCATACAATTCTAGGGGTTCTGTACGATTCTACATCAGGCCTTATTTATCTTATAGATGTTTTTTGGGGACCATCTCATTGTGTCAAGTTTTAAAAGAGTTCAGATTTTACAAAATAAAAGTTGTTCTTGTTTTAGAAGATCACGTGAGATTTGAAAATAGTACTGCTTTACTAAACTACAATTTTTAATTGTTTATAAGTTAAGAGATTATCAACTAGCCAATTCTGCTTGTCAATCTTTGGATCGTTATTCATCGGAGTGCTTTCAGGAAATTTTTAGGTCATACTCTTTTTATTATTGCTATGAAACAAGGAATTCTTTAGGGGTAGTGTCTTGAGTCTTGAGGTTCTCAAGGAGGATCTTTATTTCCTCGTTTCGCGGGACCATTGACGAGGAATTCACTCCCAGGGGGTATAAAACTATACAGTTTCAATTTCTACTACGTTCAATTTCTAACGAGAAGGAGGCCACCACTCCCTTATTCAGCCCATTCAAGTTTTATGCTCATACAATAACGCTTCGAGAATGATTATCATCCCTGAAAAAGAGCAAGCCCTCGAATATTTCCAAAACTGTTTGAGCGTAAGCTGTTGTCATGCGCCAAAAAATGGAAGCAAGCGCCACATATTTGTAGTACAATCTTTTTTTTTTTACTTGTAAAGGGCACTACGACTACCAATTTTCATACGAAAGAGCCCCCTATCGACATTCTAGGACCATTTGTTCGGAATTATCACCCTTGAAAAAAAACAAACAAAAAACAGATGGACACGATTCCATTATCATCTTTGCAAAGAAAAACTGCCAAATTCTGCAATTTTATAGCTAAATGCTTTGTTATAACAGCTTTGTTATAAGATTCTCCGATATGCTGATCCCTCTCATTTTCATGAATATCTCCTTCCTTCTTAAAAATGATGCAAATATTCTCAGGCTCTTAATTTTTTGGTGGTAAGTGTAGACTTATTGGATTTTTCATTATTAGAATCACCATGAAAAGTTGATTCTTTTGATGTGTATATTGTTATCAAAACTCACCTTATTAGAGTTTTGGTTACTTGGTATTCGCACGAGTAGTTTCCTACTTACAGTTCATCGCCACAAACTGTTTGATTATACCTAATTCTTTCTAGTTTTCTCAAACAGTCTTAAATGAAAATACGATTTATTTTGAAAACCCTACTGAATACAAAAAAGGTGGAGGATCTCCAATCTAACTATCAGTACAAAGGGTCTACCCCCCTCCCCCAGTAACGTCAATTGGGGACTTTAGGAGGGATATTTACCCCTTAGACTTTAAAAATACATTTTTTAATGAAAAATAAATGTCTTTTTTGTTATTTCTATTAAAACAAGAGCTAAGAGCTCATATGGCACTTGTGAAGAGGCGAGAAGAGCTAAGAGCCAAGAGATCATATGGTATGAGCTCTAACAAAATTCTATGAATCAATAGATTGATTTAAAAAGGAAAATAAGAGGCTTAATGCCTGTCAAGATTTAAAATAAGAGCTCTGAGTCACGATGTCCTTCTAAATATCAAAATTCATTAAGATCCGATCACCCACTCATAAGTTATAAATACCAATTTTTTTCTAATTTTTCCTCTCCCTTTAGCCCCCCAGATGGTCGAATCTGGGAAAACGACTTTATCAAGTCAAATTGTGCAGTTCCCTGACACGCCTACCAATTTTCATCGTCCTAGCATGTCCAGAAGCACCAAACTCGCCAAATCACTGAACCCTCCCCCCAACTCCCCCAGAAGAGAGCGAATCCAGTACGATTCTGTCAATCACGTATCAAGGACATTTTTTTATTCTATCCACCAAGCTTCATCTCGA
Organism: Artemia franciscana; assembly: GCF_032884065.1. Taxonomy (NCBI): domain Eukaryota; kingdom Metazoa; phylum Arthropoda; class Branchiopoda; order Anostraca; family Artemiidae; genus Artemia; species Artemia franciscana. The sequence continues at coordinate 56,314,682 of NC_088869.1, read as the reverse complement.
TTCCTCCACTCCAAGTGTTTTTCAAAGATTTCACCCTCCAACTCCCCCTATGTCAAAAGATCTGGTCGGGATTTGAAATAAGAGCTCTGAGACATGAATTCCTTCTAAAAATCAAATTTCATTAAGATCCGATCATCTATACGTAAGACAAAAATACCCCAATTTTCACGTTTTCCACGAATTCCGGTTTCCCCCTCCAACTCCCCCCAATGTCACAGGATCTGGTCGGAATTTAAAATTAGAACTTTAAAGCACAAGATCCTTCTAAATATCAAATTTCATTAAGATCTGGTCACTCTTTCGTAAGTTACAAATACCTCAATTTTCAAAATTACCCCCCCCCCCCCGATTCCACCAGAGAGCAGATCCGGTCCGGTTACGTCAGTCACGTATCTTAGACAGGTTTCTATTCTTCCCATTAAGTTCCATCCTGATCTCACCGCTTTAAGTATTTTCTAAGATTTCCGGTCCCCCCAACTTCCCCCCCCAATTACCCTTGGGCCAGTTGAGATTTAAAATAAGAGATCTGAGTTACGATGTCCTTCTAAATATCAAATTTCATTGAGATCCGATCACCCGTTCGTAAGTTAAAAATACCTCATTTTTTCTAATTTTTCAGAAATAACCCCCCCCCCAACTACCACAAAGAGAGCAGATCCGTTCCGTTTATGTCAATCATGTTTCTAGGACTTGTGTTTATTTTTCCCACTAAGTTTCATCCCGATCCCTCCACTCTAAGTGTTTTCCAAGTTTTAGGTTTCCCCCTCCCAACTCCCCCCCAATGTCACCAGATCCGGTCGGGATTTAAAATAAGAGCTCTAAGATACGATATCCTTCTAAACATCAAATTGCATTTAGATCCGATCACCCGTTCGTAAGTTAAAAATACCTCATTTTTTCTAATTTTTCAGAATTACCCCCCCCCCCCCTCCCCCAACTACCCCGAAGAGAGTGGATCCGTTCCGATTATTTCAATCATGTATCTGGGACTTGTGCTTATTTTTCCCATCAAGTTTCATCCCGATCCCTCCACTCTAAGTGTTTTCCAAGATTTTAGATTTCCCCCCCTCCAACTCCCCCCAATGTCATCAGATCCGGTCGGGATTTAAAATAAGAGCTCTGAGACACAATATCATTCCAAACATCAAATTTCATTAAGATCCCATTACCCCCTCATAAGTTAAAAATACTTCATTTTTTCTATCTTTTCCGAATTAACCGGCCACCCAGATGGTCAAATCGGGAAAACGACTATTTCTAATTTAATCTGGTCTGGTCCCTGATACGCTTGCCAAATTTCATCGTCCTAGCTTACCTGGAAGTGCCTAAAGTAGCAAAACCGGGACCAACAGACCGACAGAATTTGCGATTGCTATATGTCACTTGGTTAATACCAAGTGCCATAAAAATTAAGAAATAGTTAAAAAAAAAAAATTTTGTCGTCGCCATCCTATACCTCCGTGAATTGACCGCGCTCGTAATACCCTTTCTCAAAAAATATGTTTATACCTATAATAATATGTCCGCGTCCCTCATAAGACATTAACGACAAAAAAATGGGGAATGCGTACCAACATCTATTTAAAGCAATGTAGTTGCAAGATAAACTTTCTTTCTATTTATTTTCATTTGAAATTCAAGGCACTAGTTAGCTAAGGTTTACAAGTTCCATCACCTGAATATAAAGATTTGCTGCCACAAGACATTTCATAATAAATGATGAAAGATACAGAATCTTATGAAATATTTTTTTAATGAGAAACAAATTTGAGAAAAGTCATCCTAATTTGTTGTCCATGAAAAATGTGTTTCCAATGGCGATAATTTAGTCGGTTCGAAGTCTATAATCACTTTAAGATTTTTTTTTCCTAGAATAAGCCAAAAAAATAACATCTATCTATTTGTTTAGTTCTAATTTTAAGACACTGACAAGCAAGGGTCGAAGGTTTTAACGGCTCAATGGGGGAAAGTCTTGTGATTAACAGCATTATATAAACAGAAAATGCCACGGGTTCCAACAATACTAATATTTAAAAAAAAAAAAAAGAAAACAAAATGTGTATGAGAGACAACAGATTTTTTTTTTTGTTTCCCAACGGTTTTGCATTGGGGTCCTTGAAAAAATTGACAATTTTCAGCACACTGACAGATCCCATCCTTTCTCGGAGAGGGGGGGGGGCGAGGAAGTTAATAGGATTGTCTGGGAGGGATGTCGAAAACAAGAAAAAGGTACTCTTTGAAAACGCAAAAAAAAAATCAAAAACACATCAAAAATTGTTTATATGCATTTTCGTTCACAGGTCTGTAAAATTTCGGGGGGGGGGGGGGGGGTGTTCAAACTCCTTAGCCCCCCTGGATAAAGCCTTGACAGGAGGACTCGGGTAGAGGGGCTAAAACATTTTTTAGTATACTTTAGGTCGAAATAAAAAAAATACAATGGAATCTTTTGGATCGTCAACCCTATAAGATGGTAGTCCATCTCATCCATTTGCAATTATGCTTAAAAAATCTATTTTAAAATGGCGTTTAGCCTAATATGAACTATGCAAACGACAAAGCAAGAATGTTTCAAGCATAATTTGGGCATATCAGACAAAGGGAAATCAAGAGGGAATATAAAAATCACAGCTGAACTTTTTTCCAGTTTAGTGTCATCACAGGGATTAATTCCTGAAAATCCCCCCTTTCCTCATAATCATCACTGACTGAACAGATCTCATATTTAATTCACATGACGTCTGACACCTTTTGTTTAAAGCATAAACGATCAATCATTCATTATTTGCCAAAAATTATAATTATTATTATAGATGATTATCGCTAATGATGATTTGCCGAAACTGAAAAATTGTATTATCAGTATCAGCAATTGCTCATGAATATGATGGGTCTTATCCGAAATAACCCATTAGCAGCCCCTAATCTTGGTTGCGGCGTTAGACGCAACCTAGTAAAAAATTACCATTAAAAAATTATTTTATTAAAAATGCAAGTAAAAATAACTTTCAGATTTATAAAAAAAAGGTAAGAAAAAAATAAGGTAGAATATACAAATGGAATAGTCAAGATAATTGTGAAATTAAAGAATAATTTGTATGTCATTCTTGAATTTTAGCTTTACGATGTTAACATAGTATTGCCAAGATATTACAAAACAAATAAGGAAATCACGGTCTGAATTTTGGGACAAGGGATCTTACATTACCTGTAGGCAATTATTAGGGGTCACTATCTGGAATTAAAATTTTCCCTTTTTTCGTACAACTACTAAACGTTTAGTCGGAACAAAGGAAAATAGGATACTCAACGTAGCATTTCAATTCTAGATTTTGAAGCTACAACCTTAGTACAACCATACTATGTTGTATAACCATACAACCATAGTATGTTGACAACCAGAAAATGTGTGAAAAACATGGATCTTTTAACAACAATTTTCCAAATTATGCACATAGGTCCTTCAATATTTGATGGGGATATTCAGTCTTTCCCTCTTACTCGACAATTAAAATAATGTAATAAAAAACGAGTAAATATTTTAGTAAGACAGTAAAGTTTTACCCATTTTTCATAATTTTATTTCATTTTAATTATACATGGAAAGGCAGTGTTTTCTATGAAATTATTCGCCCCAAATGTACCCTTGTGTGCAGGTAGAATTGATTTACAGCACCGTTTTCAACCTTCTTTTCTAAAATACACTTAGACATTATCTGAAAAAGGAAAAAGAATGCTACAAAATACCAGAATTAGTATGGTTTTGAAGAAAATGGTACTTTTCACACAAACCCATTTAAACCAAACCCAGATACAAACGCGAATTAGCATCATAACTTCATTTTCTAATCATTTTAGAATGATTAGGCCTACACCAGAGCATGTAAAGACACTTTTTTTTAGCAACATAAAAACAGTTTGCAGGGAGCTATATTGTTAATAATAGCTGCGATTATTATTTACATTTTTAGAGATTGACCAATTTGCAGTGAATTCCAGCAAAAGAAAACCATAGAGCAGTCCCCATCCTGCACTGGTTCTGGAACCATTGCTTTTCCTGAGGCCAAAATAATTTAAATGATTTAAAAAAATACAAAATCAAAACTAGGAATGTTACGATATTAAAAAAGCAACTATCGTATCGACATTTTAACTGATGAATTGACACGCATCAAACTGAACCAATTAGGAGTTTCAGAAACTTATATCCCAGGGGTAGGAAACACAAAATTAGGTGCTATAGAATTTATTTACCCAGGCAGGAAGGATGGGGTACATAGACAGGGAGTAGGGTGCATTGTGAATAAGGAAGCTGCTAAGTCCTGTTTAGGTTGGGGAGGTATTATGGTAGAATACAATAGTTGAGACTTCAACTCACAACTGTAATCTTCATTTTAAGTCAATGTAAACTAATGCCGCATTGTATTTGGTCTTGTTTCAGTCCTGTTTCCTCAATAGCGTTTGTTTTTACGTATTTAGTAAGCTCAAAGTCGTTTTATTTGCGATATCCCGTAAGGGACTGTACCGTTTTCCATAGCTAGATCCTGAAAATCAAAATTTGTTCGTCCAGGTAGGTTCACCCCTTGTTTAATAAAAATGGCGTCAGAAAATATTTACCTGGTGGAGGTATTTTTCCAGATATGTGTACGGCACTGTTTTTCTGTACCTACTGTAAAGTATGCCGTTCGCTCTAGCAAATTACAGTACTTTAGTGTGTTTTTACATCCTAAAACAAGAGCTAAGAAACTCGTATGGCACTTGTGACAAGGCAAGAAGAGCTAAGAGCCAAGAGCTCATATAGCATGAGCTCTAACAAAATTCTTAGAACCAATAGATTGATTTAAAAGGAAAATCAGAGGCTTAATGCCGGTCGGGATTTAAAATAAGAGCTCTGAGTCACGATGTCCTTCTAAATATCAAAATTCATTAAGATCCGATCACCCACTCGAAAGTTATAAATACCTCATTTTTTCTAACTTTTCCTCTCCCTTTAGCCCCCCCAGATGGTCGAATCTGGGAAAACGACTTTATCAAGTCAATTTGTGCAGCTCCCTGACACGCCTACCAATTTTCATCGTCTTAGCACGTCCAGAAGCACCAAACTCGCCAAAGCACAGAACCCCTCCCCCAAAATCCCCCAAAGAGAGCGAATCCAGTACGGTTACGGCAATCACGTATCTACGACATTTGCTTATTCTATCCACCAAAGTTCATCCCGATTCCTCCACTCTAAGCGTTTACCAAGATTTCCTATTTCCCCCTCCAACTCCCCCCAATGTCAACAGATCTGGTCGGGATTTAAAATAAGAGCTCTGAGACATGAATTCCTTCTAAATATCAAATTTCATTAAGATCCGGTCACCCGTCCTTAAGTTAAGAATACCTCAATTTTTCTAATTCTCCCAAATTAACACCCCCGGCTCCTCCAAAGAGAACTGATCCGTTCCAATTATGTCAATCACGAATCTAGAATTTGTGTTTATTCTTCCCATCAAGTTTCATCCCGATCTCTCCACTATTAGCGTTTTCCAAGATTTCTGTTTCCCTCCTCCAACCCCCATGTCCCCGGATCCAATTCGAGCCAAAAATGGAGCATGTGAGACATATCATCCTTCTATATATCAAGTTTCGTTAAGATCCGATCACATATTCTTAAGATAAAAATACCACAATTTTCACGTTTTCTAAGAATTCGGGTTTCCTCCTCCAACTCCCCCAATGTCACAGGATCTGGTCGAAATTTAAAATAAGAGCTTTAAAGAACAAGATCCTTCTGAATATCAAGTTTCATTAAGATCTGGTCACCCTTTCGTAACCTACAAATACCTCATTTTTTCGAATTACTCCCCCCCCCCAACCCCACCAAAGAGAGCGGATCCGGTCCGGTTATGTCAGTCACGTATCTTAGACTTGTTTTTATTCTTCCCATCCAGTTTCATCCTGATCTCTCCACTTTAAGTATTTTCTAAGATTTCCGCCCCCCCCCCCAACTGCCCCCCAATGACGCTGGATTCGGTTGAAATTTAAAATAAGAGATCTCAGTTACAAGGTCCTTCTAAATATGACGTTTCATGAAGATCCGATCACTCCTTCCTAAGTTAAAAATACGTCATTTTTATAATTTTTCAGAATTAACCCCCCCCCCCAATAGATCGGATCCGTTCCAATTATGTCAATCACGTATCTAAGACTTCTGCTTATTTTTCCCACCAAGTTTCATCCCGATCCATCCGCTCTAAGCGTTTTCCATGATTTTAGGTCCCCCCCCCCCCAATGTCACCAGATCCGGCCGGGATTTAAAATAAGAGCTTTGAGACACGATATCTTTCTAAATATCAAATTTCATTGAGATCTGATGACCCGTTCGTGAGTGAAAAATATCTCATTTTTTTAATTTTCCAGAATTACCCCCCCCCCCCGACTACCCCAAAGAGAGCGGATCCGTTACGGTTATGTCAATCATGTATCTAGGACTTGTGCTTATTTTTCCCACCAAGTTTCGTCCCAATCCCTCCACTCTAAGTGTTTTCCAAGATTTTAGGTTCCCCCCCCCCAATGTCACCAGATCCGGTCGGGATTTAGAATAAGAGCTCTGAGACACAATATCATTCCAAACATCAAATTTCATTAAGATCTGATCAACCGTTAGTAAGTTAAAAATACTTCATTTTTTCTATTTTTTTTCGAATGAACCGGCCCCCACTCCCCCCAGATGGTCAAATCGGGAAAATGACTATTTCTAATGTAATCTGGCCCAGTCCCTGATACGCCTGCCAAATTTCATCGTCCTAGCCTAACTGGAAGTGCCTAAAGTAGCTAAACCGGGACCGACAGAATTTGCAATTGCTATATGTCACTTGGTTAATTCCAAGTGCCATAAAAAGCCAGGCTTCCCTTTCAACATTCCCAGATGGGTTAATGTATGACAGTTCATATTATTGACTTACCAATAGAGTGAATATACCACTCGATGCCTTTTTTATGCTTTTTACGAATATAATAATCGCTTCTACTGCAAATTCAAATTTAAGCACTTTTAGACCTAACCTATCCTAAAAAAGCTAATAACACTTAGAAGCATTCGCTAATTTTGAAAACGTTTGCCAGTAAGCTGCCTAGCTCTTTTCCAGCGTTTTATTTGTCAAAGGCAGTGCCGAAACGAAACGAAGGCTCAAATAAAACGGAATTAAGCGAAACAAAGTAGCCCAAACTGAAACTATTTTGTCTCAAATAAAACGCAGCTTAAATATCCTTTAGGTGCATAATGGCAAAGGCATAGTATCAAATGTCTTATATTGTAATAAGTGCTAACCTGTAGTGAGTCCTACACGTAGAATAATTAGGCTTTGAAAACTATGTCTTGTGGAATTCTAACTGACCACATAACTAAGCATAACTAGACAAAACCTCTTACCATATCTCAAGAGACAACATAGGATAATTTGCACCCTTTTCTCAAGAAAACTGAATAAATACCAATATCTCTCAAACTTAAAGAAATAAAGTGTATTATCGTACCCAACTTATGAAAAATATGACATTTTTTTTGTTTTCATTTGGCAGAGTAAAGACTTAGTATCCATTTCTTTTTAACCAGTAATACAAATAGCTAGTAAAACACGATATACAAAAATAGGTAAATAGAGAAAAACTCACCAAAATAATTGAAAAAAGTCATAAAATTTTAATTTGCCCTCCTTATGGGCTAATACAATCTTCTTTCTATTGATGAAACTGGGCAATCTCTTATGATTAGACAAATGAAGAAATTCCAAGTTACGTCAGATGGAAATTATGGCCAGAAATACTAATCTTTGGAAGCCTATAATTAAAACAAGATAGTAAAGGGAATCACCAAGATGTATATATTGCTTTTAAGAATAAAAGATTGATCATAAGTAGTACAATAAAAATAAACTGACATTATTAGAGACAGAACTAGCATTTTAAAATGCTCTTTGAAAATTACAAAAAAAGTAAATAAACACAGACACACAATTAGCTGATACTATAATTCGATCAATCTCTAGACAAAATCCTATTTGCTGATTAAATTAAACTTTATACTATGATAAATGTAACTGTCAATCTTGAGTTTTTTGTTTTATTTGGCAACATAAATGTTAAAAAAAATCTCCAACTTGCTGTTTTATGCTGAATATTTGAGCAATTTCTGTAACTTCAAACTACACGTTTTTTTTCTTGAGAGATTTGTATAAATCAGAAAGATCTATTTCTCAAGATATAGTAAAATTCAGAATTTTTTTAATTTATGTAAGGTATTGACAATATTTGACTAAATCATTAGGTGCAAGAAGGTCAAGGGCCTTCCTCAAAATCCACAGCCCCACCTCACAAATCCTGATTTTGTCCTTCTTGGACAGCACAATAGCACACCCTAAGTTAAACTGTATATGGCTTCATTTTTATTTAATTTTTTGGTGATCAGGCATCTTCATATTGAAGGAGTGGTTGTAAATACTTTGGAAGGAGCTCAGTAAAATGAAAATTGGAAGTTAAATATGCATCTATGAATAACATGACCCCACATACACACTGCCTCTAGGACAAGGGTTGTAAATTATTCAAGTTGTCAAGTGTTTTCGTATATGTTTTATTATTGGTAAAGAACATGTTTTACCATGAACGGCCAAAAAGACTAGGGATATTAAGGAGAAAGTTTCAGGGAAGGTTAAGGGGGGAAATGAACTAAATCAAAAGACACTATATGCATCTAGGTTGTCCAAAAACTCAGGAGTGGTTAAGAATATTAAGTTGAGACTTTCAGGGAATGTTAAAGGGGCTAATGAACTAAATCCAAAGACCCTATGCACATCCTGTCAAAAGGGTCAGTCTGCAATATCTTAGAAGCAGTGAAGGGTATTAAGTTGAAACTTTCAGGGCATGTTGAAAGGGTGTTGAGCTGAATCCAAAGACACTATTTCTTCTTCATCTTCTACACTATGTGCATCCTGTGTGTCAAACGAGCATATATACAATATCTCTGTAACACCTAAGGGCACTGAGTTGAAAATTTAATGTCTATGTAAAAATCACCAGGTGAGGATATCTGCAATGTATTCAGAGCAAAAATGATAATGTTAGGGGATCAATTTGAAACTTTGTAGGGGCAATCAGGGATGAAGTGGATTAATAACTTTCCCTGGGAGGGAGAGGGATAACATGAAAGATGCTACGTGTTCTGTTCTTTGAAACAGCATGTCAGCAATATTTTGGGAAAGGTTTTGGGGGATGAGATTTGAATTCTTCGGGCGCTGTTGGAGAGGGAGAGGGGAAGTGATTGGCCCAAAATCAAAGTTGAGCTCTTTAACAGCAGGATTGGAGCTTTGGTAGTTTGGCACTGCAACTTTCAGATTAGAGTCACATGGGGCTCAAGAACTGTGGAGCCAGGACCATGGAAAGTTACTGTACTAATAAATGTGGCGGATGCCTTAAATGGTTAGACATTAGATTCTTCCCCAATACCCACATGCTGCTAAATATTCTTGATATGCTGCTGGTTTCTACCAGTACGGCTGAAACAATTCTTTTTTTTTTTTTACTTATCATCAAGAAGAGAAAATAATCATATTTACACAGCCTCAAAAGTTATGCTAGCATTGCTCATCAGAGACTATCTGTCTTGGCTTTAGTCTAGTTACCCCTGGCTTTCAAGCCTTTAATCACTTCCACCAAGTTGATAACTTAGAAATTAACAGACTCAGTCTGCTGATTTTGAACTGAAAAATGCCTTGGAAATTCCATAGTAAAGACCTGGCTGACTAGACTTGCTGACATTGACCAAATCCAAATATTTCTTGTAATCCATTAAAAGAAATCCCAAAAAAGAGGGTTTTCCAAATAAGTAGAGCTGCATTAAACCAAAAATGAACAAAAATAAAGTCAAATAATAAATCAAGCAGAAAATAGCCATAAATCACAATCAACAAGTAAATACCCAAGTTAAACTTGGAATGGATAGAAATTACATAAACAGAACAGTCTGTAGACAGAACATTATTTGGGCTTTACAGAAAATAATATTTATTTTGAGCTATTTCTTTCTATTTCTCATACCATAAAAAAAAACACACCACACAAGCCTGGATTACTAAAAAGAACAAATGAATACGGATTAACAGTTTAAACATATATTGATATTCTGTCCAGAAGCTTTCAACAATTTTGAGTTTGTTAAAATCAGGAATGAACTCAGGGTCTAAAATGTACTCCAGGAATGTGTTACCAAAATACTATCTCTCTAAAGCTCAGAAACTTGCATAGCTGACAGGTCAAGTGTATCTAGGGTTGGCAAAAAAAAGATTTACCTTCATTTTGGGCTTCACTCTTTTTCATTGGCTCTGGTTTTTGAAAATACACTCCCTATAATATCAGTAAGATTTTGAGCCTTATCAAGGCTTTTTCACTAAATTGTAGAAATAGATTTTTCAATTTTTTAAAACCTATAAAAACAGGATTGAGCAAAGATACAAGGCTTTGAACACATTCCTCATATCTTGTTTAAGCAGTATATGTATTTCTCAAGGCTTCATTTTGCAAAACAAGATAGTAAAAGTCACCAGATATTAGTGCCCTTTAGATAGTTTAAGCAGTATATCTATTTCTCAAGGTTTCATTTTGTAACACAAGATTGGAAAAGGTCATACAACATAAGTGCACTTTAGATAGGGAAGGAGTGGATGTAAGTGCTTGAAAATACCCTCCCATGAGTCAATTAAGGATCTGAATTTATCCCTGTAAGTTTCACTTATCTTCCTTGATGACTTTCCAAGATATTCAAAAGCCCCTAATCTAAAAATTATTACCCCGCTGATAGGCAACAAAGACCATTCTCTTTCACCAGATCTAGTCAAAGGTCTCTCCTTTGACTCCTTTGATCCTTAGACTGTAGTCCATTATAGACTGCAGAATACACAAGAGAAAGTCCAATAGAGAAAGAAAGATACAGATAATAAACAAACAAGAGCTAAGAACTCATATGGCACTTGTGACGAGGCCACAAGAGCCAAGAGCTCATATGGCATGAGCTCTAACAGAATTCTAAGAATCAATAGATTGATTTAAAAGGAAAATCAGAGGCTTCATGTTGGTCGGGATTTAAAATAAGAGATCTGAGTCATGAGGTCCTTCTAAATATCAATATTCATTAAGATCGGATCACCCACTCGTAAGTTAAAAATACCTCATTTCTTCTAATTTCTCCTTTCCCTTCAGCCCCCTAGATGGTCAAACCGGGGAAAAGACTTTATAAGTCAATTTGTGCAGGCCCCTGACATGCCTACCAATTTCCATTGTCCTTGCATGTCCAGAAGCACCAAACTCACCAAAGCACTGATTCACATCCCCTGAATCCCCCAAAGAGAACGGATCCAGTCCGGTTACGTCAATTACGTATCTATGACATTTTCTTATTCTACCAGCCAAGTCTCATCCCAATCTCTCCACTCTAAGTGTTTTCCAAGATTTCCAGTTTCCTCCTCCAACCCCCACCAATGTCAACGGATAAGGTCGGGATTTGAAATAAGAGCTCTGAGACACAAGTTCCTTCTAAATATCAAATTTCATTAAGATCCAATCACCCATTCTTAAGTTAAAAATACCCCAATTTTTTTTTAAGTTATTACCTCCCCTAAAAAGTAAAGCTTTTCCGAGGGGGAAATAGAGAAAACAAAATATATAAAATAAAAGAACACTAGGCCACCAACACCACCACACTCAACTAAAAATATGAAAAAAAAAACATCATTTCTTTACTTGAAGTAATACTTAAGTAAAATTTTCCATTACTTGTACTTGCACTTAAGTAAAACCTCTAGGGTGTACTTATTACTTGATACTTAAGTAAGATTACACAATACTTATTACTTAGGATACTTTTAATGTACTTGTTTTTCAAATATTTTACCTTTGACACAAAAATTTTGTGAGTGTGTGTTTTGGCAGTGTACAAGAAAACCTCACCATATCTGAGTAAAGTCAGATATAGCTCCATGCCCTATTTTTGGATGTGAAATAAGGTATTTGTTTTTGATGAAAAAAATTATAGTTTGATTAACACTTGGTTTAATTGTGTTTAAAAGTTATATAATAAAAAAATTGAAATTATTTCACAGTTCACTGGTCGACAGTGAGCTAAAATCCTTTGTTTTGTGCTAAATGTTGCTTACTGTAGTCCATTTGGGTTTATATTTCTGAAATTAGTGTTTAAGTTTTGTCATCTCATTAACTGAACCAGATTTCTACCATTTCATCATCTTTAGGACCATATTATTGGTAAAACTACTGAAGCTATGAATCTTTACCCATCTAAATGTTGTCTGCAATAAACAAGTCTGGGTAATTCTAGCTGGATCCAATGCAGTGGTATTTTGTCAAATCCATTCCAGCAACTGCAGGTATTCAGACAAATCTGACTTCAGATTTGCCATTCCATTCATAAGTTATAGGCCCTACTAAATTAAAGGAAAACTCAACTTTCTTAAAACTTGAAACCCTCTCCCCCTCATCCTATTTGAGATTGGGTTTGTGATACAAGAACTTGATATGACTCCTAATCTTTGGCATCTTTGGTCTAGTTTTCATTCAAATCCGTTACTCCATTTGCAAGTTATAATTAATTAAACAGAAAACTTAAATTTTTTCAGGAATTAAAACCCACTCCTCTTTATTATATTTGAGCTAGGGTCTTTATCTCAAAACTTGATACATGCCATGGTCTTAGGCCTCTTTGCTTCAATTTTCATTCAGATCCATCACTCAATTTGCAAGTTACTCTGAATTAAATGAAAAACTATTTTTAGCAGGCAATGCCCTCTCCCCCCTGTTTTATTTGAGCTTGGGTCTTCATCTTTCAACTTGATGTGTCTCATGATCCTTGGCACCAAATCTGGCCATCCAAATTTTCATCCAAATCTGACTAGCGGTTCTCCCCCTATACTTGATTACACAGACGGGCGGACAGACAGACAGACGGATGGACAGATTTTGCAACATCTTAGGTAGCCATGTTGGCTCATTAGATCCAAAAAAAGGAAAAGAATAGCATATCATCATCCAGGGATCATCACTATTTGGATAGTGGAAAATATCCATCAAGATAGGTTTTTGAGATTTGTCTATCTGTCTGCCCGTCTGTGTAATCGAGTATAGCGGGAGAACCACCTGTCATATTTGTATTAAAATTTAACTATTTGGCTTAACATTGAGCTTAATTAGGGCGAGGGGGCTTTAAGTGTTAAAAAAATTGAGTTTTTCATTTAATTCAGTTTAACTTGCAAATGGAGAGATGAATTTCGATGAAAATTGAATAAAAATCCCTAAGGGTACAATATGCAGTGAGTCCTGGGATGGAGACCCAAGCTTAATTAGGGGGAGGGGACTGTTAGTACTAAAAAAAGTTGAGTTTTTTGTTTAACTTGGTTTAACTTGCAAATGAAGTAATGTATCTCAATGAAAGTTAAGCCAAAGATGTCAAAACCATGAGACACATAATGTTTGGAGATGAAAACCCTAGCTTAATTAGGGGAAGGGGGCTTTAAGTGCTAGAAAAAAGTTCGGTTTTTCATTTAATTCAGTGTAACTTGCGAGTGGAGTGATGCATCTCAATGAAGATTGAACCAAAGATGCCTAAGACCATGACAGACATTAAGTTTTGAGATGAAAATCGTAGCTCAAATAGCACAAGGGGGAGTTGGTTTTAAGTGCTGAAAAAAGTCAAGCTTTTTGTTAATTTAGTATAACTTGCAAATGGAGCAACAGATCCAAATGAAAGCTAGACCAAAGAAAACTAGGATTAGGGCTCAAACCAAGCCCTGATATTACAAACCCTATCTCAAATAGGGCGAGGGGGGGGGGGTTTCCAGTCTTAAGAAAGTCGAGTTTTCCTTCAATTTAGTAGGGCCTATAACTACTTCTACCCATGACTTGCCCAAAGTCATGTGCTAGTTTAGTCATGTGCTAGCCCAAATGCTAGTTTAGGCATTCCCAGATAAGCTAGGACAATGAAATTTGGCAGGCGTATCAGGGATCAAACCAGATTAAATTAGAAATAGTTGTTTCCCTGATTCGACCATCTGTGGGGGGGGGGGGGGGTTGGGGGACAGTTAATTAGGAAAAATTAGAAAAAATAAGCTATTTTTAACTTACAAACAGGCAATCGGATCTTAATTAAATTTGATATTTAGAAGGATATCATGTCTCAGAGCTCTCATTTGAAATTCTGACCGGATCAGGTGATATTGGGGGAGTTGGAGAGGGAAACCTAAAATCTTAGAAAATGCTTATAGTGGAGGGATTGGGATAAAACTTAGCAGGAAAAATATGCAGAAGTCCTAGATACATGATTGAAATAAGCAGAACTGATCCGCTCTCTTTTGCAGAGTTGGGGGGAGGGTTAGTTCTAAAAATTAGAAAAAAATGAGGTATTTTTAATTTACAAAGGAGTGATCAGATTTTGAATTTCATTGGATGAAATTTCATATTTAGAAGGACCTTGTAACTCATGTTTGCTACTGTCTCATGTTTTAAATCCTGACTGTATCCAGTGTCATTGAGGGGATTTGGGGGGAAGACTGGAAATCTTGGAAAACGCTAAGAGTGGAGAGATTAGGATGAAACTTGGTGGGAAGAATAAGCACATGTCCTAGATACATGATTGACATAATCGAAACGGATTTGCTCCCTTTGTGGGAGTTGGAGGGGGTGTTTATTCAGAAAAATTAAAAAACTGAGGTATTTTTAACTTAAGAGTGGGTGACTGTTCATGAGGTATTTTTGAATTTGATATTTAGAGAGAGCTCATGCCTCATAGCTCTTATTTTAACCCAGACCAGTTCTGGTGAAATTGAGGGAGATTTGAAGGGGGAAACTGGAAATACTGTAAAACGCTTAGAGTGGAGAGATCGGGATGGAACTTGGTGGGTAGAATAAGCAAATGTTGTAGATATGTGATTGATGAAACCAGACTTGATCCACTCTCTTTGGGGGAGTTAGGAGGGTCCTGTGCTTTGGTGCTTCTGGATGTGCTAGGACGATGAAAATTGGTGATTTAGAAAATTAGAAAAAGGAGGTACTTTTAACTTGCAAGTGGGTGATCTGATCTTGATGAATTTTGATATTTGAAAGGACTTTGTGTCTCAGAGCTCTTATTTAAATCCCAACCAGCACAAAGTGTCTGATTTTTCTTTTAAATTAATCTATTGATTCTTATAATTTTGTTAGAGCTCATGCCATATGAGCTTTTGGCTCTTGGCTCTTCTGATGTCATCAAAAGTGCCATATGAGCTCTTAGCTCTTGTTTTATTTTTTTCTCAGGAGATTTTTTTCATTTGACTTAGTCTCATGGTTTTTGCCACTTCACAGTGTGAAAACTCCTGCTAGAAATAAATAGGTTGTAACTTCTGCAACATTCTGCAGTTTGACCAGGCAGGTGGAATGCATCTGAATCAGCAGGCTTGCTGCAGGCCTGTGGTTTTACAATAAATGTTTGTAGGGAGTTTTACTGACCATCTGAATTGACTACACAGCATGCAGCTTGCTTGAGTGAAAACCAGCCAAAGAATATAGATGCCATACATTTTCATATCGCATCTGAAATTTAACATGAAAACTTGAGGCAGCTTCCTTGTAAAGGTGCCAAGGGTGAGAAATGTCATCAAAGTGTGAATCAAGACTTCATTTTCATACTCTTCTTTTCTTTCAGCACGCTGACAGCCAGCAACCTTCAGCTAGCTGCCAAAAGTGTGTATTTTTGCTGCTCCTTTTTATTGAGCTTTGATTTCTCTTATTAAAAAAGTCTGCAACTGACTCACTTGACTCCTTACTTTTAAATTTGAGTATATCTGATCACAAGTTTGTAAGTTAAAAATACCTCATTTATTCTAATTTATCAGAATTAACCCCCCCCCCCAACTACCCCAAAGAGAGCAGATCTGTTCAGGTTATGTCAATCATGTATCTAGGACTTGTGCTTATTTTTCCCACCAAGTTTCATCCCAGTCCCACCACTCTTAAGTATTTTCCAAGTTTTAGGTTCCCCCTCCCAACTCCCCCCCATGTCACCAGATCTGGTCAGGATTTAAAATAACAGATCTGAGACACAATATCCTTCCAAACATCAAATTTCATTGAGATCTGATCAACTGTTTGTAAGGTAAAAATACTTCAATTAGTATTTCATAGAAAGTCAAATATTTGGTATATGTTTAGTTTTGTTCCAAGTGCTTAAAGTGTGTATTACTGTATATAGGGTAAGATTCTGATGATCACATATTGTTTCTTTGTCATTATTAGAGAATCACATCCATTTTTTAGTTTTCTAAAATCCCCCTATAACAAAACTAAAAATGCATAAAGTGGACTCACTTACAGGTAACATTACCTATAGAGCAAAGCATATTAGTCCATGAGCCCTACAGGCAGCAGGGTGAGGTCTATATTCAACAAAGAGTAATGAAACTAAAAAAAAACTTAAACAAGCTTTATTAAATAAATACAGAATACAGCCATTGCCCTACTGCCTGCAGGACTCATGAACTAATATGCTTTACTCTATAGGTAATGTTACCTGCAAGCATGCCCACTGCATGTATTTTTAGTTTGCCCTATGGAGGAGGAGGGTTAACCAGAAATGGATGCACTTCTAGAATTAGCATTTGTAAGTGCTTCTTTGCAGCATAGTTTCTAGTTTAGAGCACTTGGAACAAAACTAAACATTTACCAAATATTCAATTGGGAGGTAAAGGTGTAGAGAGTAGATGCTCATGTTGTGCCTAAGAGAAATAAATTATCTGGCTTGTTCAATATTGACCCTAAACTGCTTAGAGAATTTAGGCTACTTATCTGCCTAGCTGGATATATTCTAGAAACAGTTAGCCACATTATTATCCAACTAGCTAGATGTTCATGATGTGGCCTTACTTTAATCACTAAAAAACTAAGCAGATAAACTGTAGGCTATATTAGATAGATTTTCAAATAGCCTATTCAGTTAGGAAGGTAAAGGTGTAAAATTCTTGAAAATATTACTATCTGCTTATCTCTACATTTCATTTTGATGCTAAGTCTAGTTGGAAATTATTTTTAGGCCTACATTCTAAAGAATATAACTTTTGGGTACATTCACCCTGTTATGTAAGATTACTAACCTCTTTGATCCAGCATACTAGGCTTTTTTATAATGATAAGCAAGTATTTCCAAAAATTTAGCCTTAAAAACACCATATTCCAGTTTCATTTAGCCTAGCCTACACTATTCTGTTACATTTTTCTTGAGCTTCAATGGGGGTTAAGATTCACAAGCTGTCTCTCTGTGGTGACACAGTGTAATTTATTTGTTATGCGTATTATATTAATCAATTGAAATTGGATTAGAGTAGAAACTTAACTTTTATGACTGAAACTATGATAGGTACTTACTTTAACAAGAGAAACAATACAATTAAACTTTTCACAAAAAATTTGTGAAACTTTTAATCAATCTTTTCTTCTTAAACGATACGTCAAAAATCGAATCCCTATAGCACTAAAGAGCTCTAAAAGCAGAATTACAAATAGGATTTGGCGCATATTTCAAGAGCAAATTTTTTAAATCTAAGAAATGATGTTTATGGAAATGAGAGGATAGGTAACTCAAGTTTTAATTGGGATGATTGGTTTTTTCATTGAAAGAAATTGGTTACAGAGAAGGTCGACGGACTTCTGAATATCCGATGGTAGCCTACTTTTTGGAAAGGGATGAAAGGACTAAGCTAATTGGTACTTCATATTGCCTACCATGTATACAAATTTTTAAGATTGGAACTGGGTCATTCGATTATAAGGATAGGTAGCAAAGTAGAGAAGGAATTTGAGAAAGAAAAGAATATGATGAAAAATGTCTGCTTGATTCAATTTTTAAGGCTACATAAATTGATTGGTAAAGTAGCTTAATTGGTAAATGTTTAGTTTTGTTCAGAGTGCTCTAAAGTGTGTATTACTGCACATAACAATATTCTGATGATCACATATAGTTTCTTTGTCATTATTAGAGAAGCAGATCCATTTCAGGTTGACCCTCCTCAATGGGGTGAACCAAAAGTGTGTAAAATGGGCTTACTTATAGGTAGCATTACCTATAGAGCAAACTAGATTAGGCCATAAGCGTTGTGGATAGCGGGGTAAGGTCTGTATTCTACATTTATTTAATAAACCATGGGTAAAATTCTATTCCATTGACTTCTTGCTATCTTGGAAAGTTGTTGGGCTAGTAAACTGAAACTTTCAGGGATGCGTCTACAGGCTAAAGTATATCCTGGGAAGTTATTTTTAGGTCCCTAACTATACCCCTTCCCCCTCTTCTATATAACGCAGCTTTTTGTGCATTACAGCTTATATTTTGGTCAAATTTGATCCTATATTACTATTAAAAGTGTAAATCCTTGCTTACCTTAGAAAAATTCAACTTTTCACTGTTTTTTAAGCTACTATATTCCATAATTAGATCATAAGCATTGAAAAACAATTATTACCTTTTATGGTATAGTTAAGACTGGAATGTAGGCATTTAAACAAACCCTCTTGTCAAGTTTAGATAACAATGTTTTGAAGTGTTTTATCTAAGCCTTTAAACAGGGTTAATTTAAGGGGTTCCTCACTCCAAAATACAATTAAGTGCAGGTTATCCTCAGCAATTCTTCTAGTAATTATTTATGCAATATAATTTTTTTTTATTTTAATCTATGGAAACTTTCAATATTTATTTATCAAAGAAGAGGCTTTTTTAATTTTGTTTAATTGATGTAATATCAAATGTGCCAGCTATATGTGATTACTATGGTGCTACAACAGGGCAGTTGCCCAAATAAAAACTTCAACAATTTCATTATTCTAGAATTAGTTTTTATAATATGGCAACCCTGCAAATCTTCTGTTCTTTCTTAGTTAAATTTTTTTTTTCTCTTATTGGCTTTTCAGGTTTGTTTTTATTTATTCAGATTTTTTGTGTGTTCAAGGGCATATGCAAGTTTTTGTTGGGGGGAGGAGGGGTGAAAAAAGTACTAAACGTGGAACAATTTGTTTATATGTATTTTGTTACTTTTTACAAGTTGAAAAAATTTGGGGTGGGGTTGAAACTTGGTAGCCAACCCCCTGGGTACGGCTTTGGTAGTTTCTATGTTTAAGTGTATCAATAACATCTACCTTTTAAATCATAATGGCATAGAGAAAGTCCATTTTTTCAAGAAGGCTCAATAGCGTTTTTTAAAAACCTGAAGGGAGGCAAAACAGAAATCTGAGACCAGTGGCGTCAATTACAAGAGGGACAAGGGAATTGCCCCATACTCTCCCTCTAGATCTTTTTTTAAAATACTTTCATTGAAAATGCCTTAATTTGTGTTTTCTTTGAAAAAGAACGACAGATTCCCCCCCCCCGCTATATTTTCAAAACACATTTTACACCTCTCTAAATTTTGTGATTTGACACTGTCTCAGACAGGACCTCTCAATTCAACAAACACAAAGAAGACTTACAAACATCTTACGGATTTGTTAGCAATCTTTAATGATATTTCTGTCATTATAAATTTTTCACAGATATATTAAAAATAAGAATGCTAAAATACCTTATAACTTCATCAAAAGCTCCTTTCAGATCCAGGAAAGCTGTTCTGGCTCCCTGGGGAATTGCTATGTCACTCATAATTACCTTTCCATGTGTCATCCAGTATTCAAAAGAGTAATTAATGTAGAGTCCATATATTGAGAAGACCATTTATTTTAATGGCAATGTAAATATGTGGGAGGTTGTGAGGAAATTAATACAATCTTTTCCCTTTAAATTCAAATTGGTTAGGAAAAACCAAGCCGTATCCAGGAGGGCTTGAGGGTATGAACCCCCGTCCGAAACCTTTCTCCAACTCGTAAAAACGTAACAAAGTGAATATAAACAAGTCTCATGTGTTTCAGTTTTTTTTAAATTCCTCAAAAATATCTTTAATACCCTTTCCCCCTAAAAATTTCCTGGTTACCACCCTATGAAAAAGATTTAGAAATGTGAAAAATACCAGTTTTAAAATTTTAAGGGGTGTGTAACATTTCTAAATCTTCTATATTGGTAAAATGCCAACGACTGGGAGAAGGGGTTGTTGGAACACAAATATTCAATCGACAAAGTCGTAGTTTGCACCAAAGACCCGAGAATCTTGATTCTTCCTTGGCCCAACACGTGCACGATAACCCTCGCCACTTCATTTTGTTTGAAAACACTTCATTATTTGGAGGTCCTTGTCGAAATATTTGCTTGATTTTCGTCTTCATAATTTGCTACTGGCTGACAAAATTCTCATTTTCTTAAGTATTAGATTTTTTCCATTAATTATATCTTTTCCTTTCCATGTTTCTCACGAAAAATTGAGCTTTAAATATTATTAAATAGAAAAAACAAGTTTTTTTTTAACTGAAAGTAAGGAGCGACATTAAAACTTAAAACGAACAGAAATTACTTCGTATATGAAAGGGGCTGCTTCCTCATAAACGCCCCGCTCTTTACGCTAAAGTTAGACTCTTTCTCTCAACTCTTCTTTTTAAAATAGTAAAACCCCAACCCCACCCCAAATTTTTTCAACTCGTAAAAAGTAACAAAATACATATAAACAAATTGTTCCACGTTTAGTACTTTTTTCACCCCTCCTCCCCCCAACAAAATCTCGCGTATGCCCTTGAACACACAAGAAATCTGAATAAATAAAAACAAACCTGAAAAGCCAATAAGAGAAAAAAAAATTTAACTAAGAAAGAACAGAAGACTTGCAGGGTTGCCATATTATAAAAACTAATTCTTGAATAATGAAATTGTTGAAGTTTTTATTTGGGCAACTGCCCTGTTGTAGCACCATAGTAATCACATATAGCTGGCACATTTGATATTACATCAATTAAACAAAAATTAAAAAAGCCTCTTCGTTGATAAATAAATATTGAAAGTTTCCATAGATTAACATAAAAAAAATTATATTGCATAAATAATTACTAGAAGAATTACTAAGGATAACCTGCACTTAATCGTAATTTGGAGTGAGAAACCCCTTAAATTAACCCTGTTTAAAGGCTTAGATAAAACACTTCAAAACATTGTTATCTAAACTTGACAAGAGGGTTCGTTTAAATGCCTACATTCCAGTCTTAACTATACCATAAAAGGTAATAATTGTTTGTCAATGCTTGTGATCTAATTATGGAATATAGTAGCTTAAAAAACAGTGAAAAGTTGAATTTTTCTAAGGTAAGCAAGGATTTACACTTTTAATAGTAATATAGGATCAAATTTGACCAAAATATAAGCTGTAATGCACAAAAAGCTGCGTTATATAGAAGAGGGGGAAGGGGTATAGTTAGGGACCTAAAAATAACTTCCCGGGATATACTTTAGCCTGTAGACACATCCCTGAAAGTTTCAATTCACTAGCCCAACAACTTTCCAAGATAGCAAGAAGTCAATGGACTAGAATTTTACCAAACCATGTTTGGTTTAATATTTGGGTATAGGGGGATTTAAGAAAGCTAGAAAATGGATATACTTCTCTAATAATGACAAAGAAACAATATGCAATCATCAGAATCCTCTTAAGTGCAGTAATATGCACTTTAGAGCACTTAGAACAAAACTAAACATTTACCACCTAATCAAGATAATGAATAGGCCTATTGCTTTTCTGGTGTAGGCTATAGTTTAAGGTTCTTATTTTAGAACTGTTGGGTAGGCTAGATAAAGCTTTTTTTTTAAGTTTGAACTGTTCTACTTGCATAACTATGCCTTCTAAAGAGTCCCCTAATAGCTGAAATTAAAGTAGGCCTAGTCTAAGGTTCTGGACTAATATAGGAGATCAGGCCCAGGCTGATTGCAGTTTTGACTAGATAAGGTGAAAGAAAAAGATAGGAATTTTTTGCCACTGAATTTTGTTTGTTTATTTAAGTTGTTTATAAATCCTAGACTGTTGCTTCTACAGGTCATTTTTTTCAATTTATATGTTTGGGAATATTGATAAAGTAGGCTATCCTGTCATTTCTCTCACTTTATCTGATAAGCTGATAATTACTTGAAGTAAATCAGAGCCTACCAATTTTTGTGTTGTAGAGGCTGACTTAAAACCACTATAAAGTATTTGCTTAGCCTATAACAGACTGACAATGTGTTAAATGACTATGAGTTGTCTCAGGCATTAGAAGTGTCCAGAAGTAAAGGACTATGGGTGGTCTCACAAGTATGAAATTAGAAAGATTTCTAATCTTTAGATTAGAAATCTAAATATTTTATTATTTCAAAAAAATGCAAAATTCCACGTTTTTGTAGATAGGAGCTTGAAAATTCTACAATAAGATTCACTGATATGCTGAATCTGATTGTGTGATTTTCGTTAAGATTCTATTACTTTTATGGGGTGTATCCTCCTATTTTCTAAAATGAGGCAAATTTTCTCAGGCTCGTAACTTTTGATGGGTATAACTGACCTTGATGAAATTTATATATTTAAAATCAGCATTAAAATGCGATTCTTTTGATGTAACTATTGGTATCAAAATTCCATGTTTTATAGTTTTGGTTACTATTGAGCCAGGTTGCTCCTTGCTACAGTTTGTTACCACAAACTGTTTGATAAGAACCTTTTTGAGGAAAGGGGCTTTCCTCATCAACGCCTTGCTCTTTATGCTAAAGTTTGACTCTTTCTATTAACTCTATTTTTAAAACAGTAAGAAACTTTAGTGTAAAGAGCAGGGCATTGAGGAGGATAAGCCCCTTTCATATATGGAGTAATTTCTGTTTGTTTTAAGTTTTAATGTTGCTCCTTACTTTCATTTAAAAAACTTTTTTTTTTATTTAATTTCTGGACGTTTTTGAATTAATGCATGTTTTGATCTTGGCTCTCCGCACATAAATAATTAAAACAAAATTTGCATATTAATTAATTGCAATTAATCAGAAGGTTTTGAGAAAAAAGAAGCAAAGGAGGAGGCCTAGTTGCCCTCCAAGTTTTTGATTACTTAAAAAAGCAACTAGAACTTTTAATTTTTTACAAACGTTTTCATTGGTAAAAAATATATGTAACTTACATAATGAACTTCTATATTTGTATGTTTTTATTGCGTATATAAGGGGGTTCAACCCTTGTCAATACCTCACTCTTTACACTAAAGCTTAGATTTTGTCCCAATTCCTTAAGAATGATCTCTGAATCACAAAGGCCATAGAATAAATAGTTGAAATTACTAAAAATACTTTAGCGTAAAGAGTTAGGTATAACGAGGACGTAAACCCCTCATATGCGTAATAATTTTTGTTCATTTTGTTTTAATGTTGCTCCTTACTTTCAGTAGAAAAAACTTTTCATATTTATTTTTTCATTGTTTTTTCAAATAATGCTTGAAAATCCTGTGCCCCTTTCATTGAAATTCACTTCCCCCATGAGAAGTTTCTTCATGGAAATATCCTCCCACGTACCCCCCCCCCCCTCAACTCTCCCCCCTATACCAAAAAAATCTCCCTGAAATTGTCTATACACTTCCCAGTAACCATTAATTATATGTAAACACAGGTCAAAGTTTGTAACTTGCAGCCCCTCCCATGGGGACTGCAGGGGAGTAAGTCATCCCCAAAGACATAGTTAATAGGTTTTACGATTATGGTGAATAAAATGGCTATCTTAGAATTTTGATCTGATGACTTTGGGGAAAAAATTAGCATGGGAGGGGGCCTAGGTGCCCTCCAATTTTTCGGGTCACTTAAAAAGGCACTAGAACTTTTAGTTTTTGTCAGAATGAGCCCTCTCGCAACATTCTAGGACCACTCAGTTGATACAATCACCCCTAGGGGAAAAAAAGAACAAGCAAATAAACACTCATCCATGATCTGTCTTCTGGCAAAAAATGCAAAATTCCATATTTTTGTAGATAGGAGCTTGAAAATTCTACAACAAGGTTCACTGATACGCTGAATCTGATGGTGTGATTTTTGTTAAGATTCTATGACTTTTAGGGGGTGTTTCCTCCTATTTTCTAAAATGAGGCAAATTTTCTCAGGCTCATAACTTTTGATGGGTATAACTGACCTTGATGAAATTTATATATTTAAAATCAGCATTAAAATGTAATTCTTTTGATGTAACTATTGGTATCAAAATTCCATTTTATAGTTTTGGTTACTATTGAGCCGGGTTGCTCCTTACTACAGTTTGTTACCACAAACTGTTTGATAAGAACCTTTTTTCAAGTACTGATACTAAAAAACTTTAGCGTGAAAAGCAAGGGATTGAGGAAGTGGCAGCCCCAATCATATATAGAGTAATTTCTGTTCGTTTTAAATTATAATGTTGCTCCTTACTTTCAATTCTAATTTCTAGTATATATTCAATTGCAGAATTTCAATTTTTTCAATTTCAATCTTGGATTAAGGGTTATCAGTTTGCATATTTCAAGTGACTTAGCATTTCGTCCTGGAATGTGTATTGGTGCGCTGGATTTAGGATCATTTGTTTGAGAGGGTGAGGGTTCAAATTCTAGTGTACCCAATTATTTGGTTTGGGACAGGGGTCAGTGGTGTGACTCTGTAAGCTCAGACACAGTCGACGCAGCCCTAAATTGGTACCTAAAGAAATCTAGGCAAGGTAAAAAGAAGCCCCGCCGGTAGGGACTGTAAAGTATAATACGGTATTCTTTACCTTTACCTTACAGCATGTCGCGAAGTGGCAAAGTATTTGAAATTTAAAAAATTACACAGCGTCCTTTTTCATACTTTTTCTCCCTCTGTAAAACGACTTCGCAATGTCATGTATTTAACAAAAGATTTCAACTGCTTGAATCAATGACAGTATTGAAAGAGCCACAATAGTTTTAATTTGTTTTTAATTTTGCTTGTAAAAAAATTGGGGGGCAATATATATATATATATATATATATTATAAATATTTATATATATATATATATATATATATATATATATATATATATATATATATATATATATATATATATATATATATATAGCATATTCTTGAACTCTTGCAACCAAGCCCATATTTTGGTTATTTTATTGCTCCCTGTTCAACCTTTGCAAAAAAGATGAAAAAATAAAATAGGCCAGGATAATGCACAAGCAGTAAATTCGGTAAGCGAATAACTTATTTAAGGTCAGAAACAGATTTAACTTTCTTAGTTTAAATTAAACTGATTTGGTGAAACTACGAAAATGCAACGTTAACGAATTTCACATTTTGTCATATCCGTTCCAGAAAATTCACTTGGATTTTGGGAGGAAGAGAGGAATAAGATTAAAATTTCCTGAAAAGTTGAACCAAATCCTCAACTTTTTTTTTCAAAGTTTTCTGTGCGATTTTAGATTTTGTTCAGCTGGTAATAACTATACTTATGACGACAAGACTTCCTTTGCAGAATTTATAAATATTACTTTTGAATTTTGGACCTTAACAGCTGGATCTTGGAATTGGTATTGAAATTGCATCAAAATTTCGAGCCATCTGACGATTCCGTTGTAGCTACTCCCTTTTTTCCTGGATTCATTGTAATTAGTGTTGGGTGATATTAGATATCGAACCAAATATCGATAACGAATATCGAAACCTAAATATCGACATCGAAAACGATATTATTTCGGCTTTTTCTGGTATCTACGGGTGAACGTCCAGCAGAAATGATTGAACATAGAAAATTGTTTCGCAAATGGCCGAGAGGAAGAACGATATTCAATCCACTAACTGATCTATGCTGATGCACAGCATGCACAGCTGTGTCCAGAAGTTGGCATAGCCTGCTCACAAACTATGTTTAGTGAGGTCTCTCAAATGTTGCTAAGAACTTCCGAAAGGCTTGGCTTGATAAAATATCTTCTAAGCTTATAGGCTTTACTCAGATCACATTTATCACGATTGCCACACCTCAGTCTGCTTTTCTAGAAATTGTATATTACCCCTGACGATCATCTCAAAGTTGAGAGTAAAATAGTAAGAGACATGGATTGGGCCTTACTGGCATCTGTACCAACAGATTCCAACAGATTCGAGTAATTCCAAATCAGGGTTCATGTAAGTCTTTTTTTTTATTCCAAAATTTGGGAAAAAAAAGTGCAAAACACTGTTTAATTGCAAATTTCGTAATTGAATTTTGCCAAACCCTAAAGTTAATCTGAGCAAAAAACTTACCAGAAATATCGAAATCGATATATAAATTATCGAATATCGAAAGTAAAAATATCGATTTATTGTTTAATCAAAATATCACCCAACACAAATTGTAATTTTGGGTTTGTGGTCCAAATTTCACCGAATCTCAAAAATTTTGGGGTGTTACCCCCCCCCCCCCCGTCGCAATGCCCCTGTCCAGTACAATGGATATAGAAAGCAGAATCAACTCGCATTTACATGAGTTGTGGCTTGAATTGTTCAAATCCTGTCTTAGTTAAGGCTTCCAGACGGGGTCTAATTTAAATCCCATAGGGTGTTTCTCAGAAATAGCTGTCTGATGTTTTTCTTCTTCTTCCATCAATCAAACAGTCCGATCACCTTCTGTGTTCTGCTGCACACAAAGAACAAAAGCCGCTTCATTATTTTGACACACGTTGGGTTGAAAGGTATGATACTGTGGTTACTGGATTTTTGAAAAGCAAGAAATTAAAAGTCTGAAAAAAGACACTTGATCCTACAGGTTTTTGAGTGTTGTAGCTTGTGTCGCGTTTTCCTTGAATTACGTATGTCATTATGTAGTGCGTGCCCTCGGAGTTCTAAAAGGCTTTAACAGACTTGTCTATTTATTCGGTCTTGAACGATATGTCACTCGGCATGTTTTAAATAGATTTTGAAATTCCCCTCTAAAAAAAAAAGTCTCCGTCAGCCGGCGACGTGCCTCCGGAGAAATGTCGGTGTTGTGGTGCACTAACTTTTCCCTTAAAAACAGCTCTTGGTTGCCTTAAAGAAAATCGGGGCGGTGTCGGGGTCTGCTGCAGATTTATTATCCTAAAGAAAGAAAAAAAACATGAAAAAGACTGTAAAATTCGCAGTCTAAAAAGATCTATCTTTTTGTTCTAGCATGTTTCCTTCTGCAGAGCTGCTATTCTTAACCTTTACCAATGAATCCTCTGTGAGAAGTTGTACGCATCATGTACCCTTTTAGTAGAGTGTCTTTGTGTTCTGCATATTCTGTACACAAGACTTCATGGTATAAAAATGACAGTATTTCAGAAAAAAATTATAACCTACTGAAAGTCAAAGGCTGGAAAAATGTGGGTAACCACTTTTCAGGCTTAAATAGTAATTATTTAGTTTTAAAAAAGTAAACTATTGTCAAATTTAGGTCTCCTCTAAACCAGTTATCTAACTTTGTGTCCTATTCCAATCTGTATAATTTAGTGTTTAAAAAAAAGAGAAAAGGCTTGACTCAAGAGGTTTCATAGATCAGACTAGTCTGTATTTCTTATACGAGTGTTCAGTTTCAGCTAATTTTATTTTCTGTAATGTTATCATCTGATCCTTAAAATTAAGTTTAAATTGTTTCAATTCCATGGCTTGTATATTTTTTTTTTTTTTTTTTTAGCATTTTTTTGAATTTTAGGGCTTTAGAGTTAAAAAAAAATTATTTGTTCAGGCCTTAGTCTTTCTTCTAAACTGATGTTGTGAATTTGTACAATTTCTTGTGTTGTCCATATTATTCTCCTGTTTTTTTTTGCGCTCCGTCACATTCCACTGATAAAAACTTTGATAAATGGTCAAGCAGTTTCTTTGTTTTATATTAATTTGATTGATCATTGTAATAGAAAATAAAAATAAATTAAAGCAGGTTTAAACTTTAAAACAAGGTTAAAAATTAATCAATAATCTTTACAAAAGTTTGAAAGCCTCCTGCAGGTATTTCTTAAATGAAAAAATTTGAAAATTCACTTCAATTCTTTTTTTTTTATTTGGTGCTCAAAATCCATCAATAATTTTCTTCGACAATGCTTCAAACTGTTAGAGAATGTCACCAACAATTGCTAGTGATATTTTACTGCTAGTTCACAAAAACACTCACAGTGATTAGAAGAAGGGAGAACCGTACCTTTTATTTTATTGCAGCTAAATCCAAAATTTTCAGCAAACTATAAAGGTCTTATTTATTTAGGCTTTACACTGGTGTCATGAAAACTGTCAAAACCTTATTTTTTGCATCTGCAAAGCAAAGTGTTGGACTTACTGAATCTGTTATTTCTTTAGAAAAGGATAATTATTTGGGAAGAGAGCTTTTGGACCTAATTATTCAGCAATTTCGTGAGCTTGAAGAACTGAGGCCTAGTTTAACCCTTGCTGTGAATGAAGAATATATCTCCTTAGATGATACACTGCATGCTGAAACTATATTTGAGGTGGCCGTAATTCCTCCATTAAGTGGTGGCTGACAGCATAACATTTTTTAGATATCAGAAAAATTTCCATTAGTTAGTGCCATCTGGTGTTACTGCTGCATGTGATGATAGTGTTAATCTTGGTCAAGTGGTATTTAATTTTAGCATTGGTGAGAAAGAGTTTGAATACTTCTCATAAGTGGTTGTTGATAGTATTGAAAAGAAAATATGAACTCAATTTTATTAACACATGAGAAGCTAGATATTGCTAAGATTGAGAGAAGTGTCACTGATTCTGGGACAGGGGCCACTTCCATTTTTATCGGAACAACAAGGGATCATTTTCATAACAGGAAAGTGAAGAAGCTTAGCTATGAAGCTTATGAGAGTATGGCAGTGAAAGAAATAGAAAAATTGTGCTCAGACACGCGTAAGATGTGGAACATAATAAATATCGCTGTACATCATCGTCTTGGTGATGTGCCTGTTAAAGAGGTCAGTGTTGTCATTGCTGCTTCTTCTGCCCATAGAAAAGAATCTTTAGCAGCAATAAATTATTTAATTGATAATCTTAAAGCAAAAGTGCCCATATGGAAAAAGGAGATTTATGAGGATGGATATAGCGAATGGAAAGCTAATTGTGATTGCAATTGGATGCCAAAAAATCATAAATGACTGTGTTATGTTTTTTAAATCTACATTGCATACATACAATATTGTTGATTTTTTTTTTTTTTAAATTTTTTTCTGTCTCGCTAGAGTATCAAATTTTTATTTGATAGTTTTGTGCCATTTTGTTGAGCATATTTCTATTCTTAGATGTTCTAAGAATATTCGCTTTTTGACTTTCCAGCATAACATTTCTGTTTAAACCTCTTTTGACTGTTAACACTATCTAAGAATATGGTTAATGAGGGGTTTGGGAAAGTTAACAACCCTCCTTCAAACAATTTGGAAAATACACTCCTAAAATTATAATTTTTATATTTCGAATCCAACTCTCTCTCCCCCCCCCCCTGCGAACAATTCATTGATATCCTCCCAGCTCCCTCTAAGAATTAGAAATATGCTATGACTATATATAATTCTGTGTACTCCCATTATGTTTCTGTCAGATGTGGAAAATACACTTTGTCGTCGTATCTAAACTACAGAGTCGACACCCCCAGAACCCATGGGCTAGTATTTTAAGCTATGGCCTTAGTTTAGTATAATTCAGTACAACAATACTTTTGAAATACATAGATCGTGTTAAGTTAAACTTGTTGGTATTCAATGTAGGCTATATTAAAACCAGCTTAGTTTGCTGAGGGAAAAACATATAGACGTAAGCTTAAGTCCATTAAAAGCAGGGGTACCAATTCATGAAAATGTAGAGGAGAACAGGGGTATAATCTTTTCAGTTTTTTAAAATGAAGGTATAGAAAATATCATTTTTTTCTAATCTAGGGTGGAGGATTTTTTTTTTTTTTTTTTTTTTCAACAAAAATGCAAAGAAATAAAATTCCCAAAATCCATACTTAATAATGGATGCATTATGCACCCTTGACTAAAAGTGTACTGATTTAAAAAAATCACTCAAAGCATAAGAGGGAAAACTAAAACTTGATAGCCCATGTAGAATCAGCCAAATAAGAAGTTTTATTGTCTTGGATAGAGAAAAGTGTTTAGACTGTTTTACTCAGAAACTTTTAAATGATACTGAGGTGAGAAAGTGCTGCAACTAGAAGAATAATTATAAAAAAGCCTCACATGCAATTCCTTGGCAACATGTAAATTTGACTTCAGGTGACAATCTGCTCGTGGATTACCGGAACAAAATTAGCAAACATATAAGTTGGAGTGCGACCGTGGGGTGGTTTCGGAATGCATGGAGGTCGTGGGCTGCCTAAAAATCGTCAAACAACTTCGTAAAAAGAAAAAATGAGTCCAGTCCCCACAGGCGCCGAGAAAGAAAAAGGAAAGAAAGTAGAAGTAAGTAAGCATATTTACCCAGTAACCTAGCCTCAAAAATTATAAAGATTCCTTTTTTAACAATGCATGTAATGACAATATAAGCAACAGGAAGTGGCTGTCTATGACTGATCGATTGGTAATGGCCTAAGGACGAGAATTGCACCCAGCTCACTAATTTTTCAAGGATTCACCATTCTTTGGATTTTGAGACTAAGCAGCTGAACCATTTCAGTACAAACGGGAAGCTCCTCTGAGAGGAGATCCTTAGCAAGCTTGGAATTAGCACAATATTGTATCACATATTCGAAGTGTTCAATTGCTGATCGAAAACTCTGAATTATCTTTTTGGCGTCAGTCGAGTAGAACTTGCTAGTAAACCGTCCAATATAAAACCGAGCCAATAAAACTGGTCTAATATTGTCCTCTCCCAAGCTCTCCGGAATTTTGCCATTTCTATAAAGAAAAAACATTAATTAAAAAAAATATCTAAACTATTAAATTATATAAACGATTGCGTAGGTATATGATGATCTTGTTATTTCCATTGCTAAAATATTCATATATTAAATTCAATACTTTATTCCAATCAAAAAACTATATACAATAACAAGGAAAAAAGCAACATGACACGAAAATAGCTTATTCAGTTTCGAAAGGCATAACACTTTGAAAAAAACAAAGTTTTTTGTACAAATGATAATAAAAGGAAGAATACATTTCTTGGAAGAGAAGCAAAGAGCTACTAAACCAAAGATGAGCATAAAATAAAGTAATTTTTGTAAGTTTGAAACTACCATAAATCACGGTCAATAAATCAATGGAATCCAAAAAGAGCAGAAACTACAATAAATAACCGAGTCGAACTCGAAAGGAGCAGAAACTAGGATACACTCCTCTTGCCTTCTAAAGATAAGAACGTAATTTTCATTTTATTGAAAATAATCCTAATTTCGAGGTGCGTCCTATTTCTCATGAAATCTTAAAAAAAAAGAACAAAAATCACCGGTGATTGTCCGAAATTTCTTTTTCTCTACTTGGATTCAATTAGCTTTGCGAGTCAGCTATTTCAGTCATATGCAAGCTATGATATGATAAGGTTGGGTGAAGTCTGGTTATAAACATCAGAAATGGGTTAAAAACCTAAACTAACCTAACCAAGTCTGACCTGTCATCATCAAACATTGCGCTAAACTGAAAAAGTTGACTGGCAATGCTGACTAAGTCCAAGGAAAAAACGTATTTCAGATATTCATAAGTGAATGTAGATATTCACCAATTTTAGGACATTCACGATAACACATATAACCATAAATCTTGAAACTTTCTTAAATCGCCATCAGTAAATCAATGAAACCCAAAAAGAGCAGAAATTACAATAAATAAATCACAATAATTTATTGACGGCGGTTTATGGTGGCTTCACGTTTTAAAAACTGTTTGGCTTTGCTTCTCCTCATCTTTGGTTTCATCTAGCTCTTCACTTCTACTCGAATTTTTTTTCTTGATAGTTTTTAAACTTAATATCTATTCGTTTTTAATCAATATAGTCTTTTCTTTGGCAAGTAAATGAGTATTTAAATCATTTCGTGTTTTCCCTATAGAATCTAGATTTTGGCTTACTATTTATATGTTGGCTAACTATTTTTAATAATACGCACCCTTTTAAAAATCTGGACACACATAGAATCAAATGACTTAAGTTTTACATCTTTTCAATTTTCCCTTAAATATAAAACTTAATACCCTATTCTGTTCCTAAAACATCGTATCTATGCTATTTTGACAACCTGCATGCACATACACTCTTTTGGTTTAGTTTAATAGTAAGAGCAGCAGGAACAATATTAGTAGCCCTGAAAGTTTCCACTTAACACTCAGTTGTTCTTGAAATATTGCTGAGACGTCTTGTTGACAACCAGCATGCACATAGGGCCTTTTGATATAGCTTAAAGCAACATAAAATTTTCGTAGAAATTTCTGCTTTATATCAGATTCTAGTCCTAAGATACCTAAACAACCTGGATATCCAGATAGCCTGGATATCTTGACTACCTGGTTTATTTTTACAACTGGATGCAATTAGACTTTTTTATTTGGTTCAATATAAATAGTAGCTGTAAAAGTAGAAGCAAAACAAGGTAATAACATTGGTAGTCCTGGGAGTTTCAACTTAATACCCTAAGGTGTTGCTGGGATATTGCTAATGCACCTCTTTGATAAGCCACATGTACATAGCGTGTTAGATTTAGTTCTACACTGGCCTCGCCATTCCCTGAGTTTTACTAATACACAAAAAAAATTCTATGTAAAAAAATATTAAAAGTGTTTATTTTATACCCTATTCTTATCCTAAGATATCTTAACAACCTGGATACCCTGGTAGCCTGGATATCTCGATAACAAGTTTTACTACTACAACTAGCATTGGCAATTATAGTAGTGATTGTAGTAGAAGTAATAGTAAGAGCATTAGGTGCAGTAGTAGTTCTAGCAGTAGCAGTGTTAGTAGTAACAGTATTCACATTGTGCCTTTTGGCCTAGTCAACATTCCCTCCTCATGCCCTGATGGTTTCAACTTAATAGCCGATTCTGAGATATTGCTGATATGCCATTTTGATAACTTAATGTGCAGGCTATTCAAGCATCTCCGAGACCTCACGGAAAATAAAACTCCCACCTTGGCTCCCGTCCTGTTCAGGGATGGGGCACTTCATTCTGATGAAGGTTCTTGTCTTTAGCGTTGGAAGGACCACTTCTGTTCGCTCCTCAACTATACTAGACCATCTCTGCCTCCTAATGGTAGTCTCAGCCAACCTTGCAGTCAAAGACCTGAAACAGATGCTCCTCCAGACGAGCCTTTCAGCCCCTCAGAAATCGGATATGCAGTAAAAAGGCCCAAGAATAATCCCAGAGCTGCTAAAATATGGAGGTCCTGAAATGCTCCTGTTTTTCCACACCCTGTTTTCTACAATCTTGCAAACTGAGATAATTCCCGAGGATTGGAGGAAGGGTGTCATCTTCCCCTTATGGAAGAAGAAAGGCTCAAGAAGCGACATACTGTCAGTCCCTGGCAAACTGTTTTCAATGGTCCTGATGGGTTAATGTCGGAATACCATTCGAAAAATCCTGCGACCGGAGCAAGCTGGTTTTATGTCGGGCCGTTCAGCCATCGAGCAGATTTTCATGATTCGACAAATAGTAGAGAAGATCACAGAGTTCCAACAAAAAGCATTTATTTCTTTCGTCGACTTCCGTGCTGCATTTGACTCAATCGAACCAAAAGCTCTTTGGCGGATTCTAGAGTTGACTGGCCTACCCGAGAAATATTCCAGACTTCTCAAGGAGCTGCACCATGGGACGGAGAGCAGTGTACAAGTAAATGGTCGGAACAGCCCGTTCTTTCAGATCACGACCGGGGTGCGCCAGGGATGTGCAGTGGCTCTAGAGCTCTTCAATGTCATCGTAGGTTACATTATGATAAAAGCCACTTCACGTCTCAGCTTTAGGCTCAAATTGGAGATCGTGCCATCACATGTTGATTTTGCCGATGACTTGGCCATTCTGGCGGACTCCATGGAGCAGGTGCTGGAAGCGCTCCGAATTCTACGAGAAGAGGCTGCCAAAGTAGGACAGCATATAAACTGGAACAAAACTAAAATTATGGCCCTAGACCCGTCTTCTCCAATTGTTAACTCTCCAGTTAGCCTGAACAGCACCACTGGTATCGAGGTTATTCAAGACTTCACCTACCTGGGCTCCATAATTTCTTCAAATGGCTCGCTTCTCCCCGAGCTGCAAGCGAGATTATCCAAAGCGTCTT
Source organism: Artemia franciscana (assembly GCF_032884065.1). Taxonomy (NCBI): domain Eukaryota; kingdom Metazoa; phylum Arthropoda; class Branchiopoda; order Anostraca; family Artemiidae; genus Artemia; species Artemia franciscana. Next base: position 56,280,534 of record NC_088869.1, on the reverse strand, counting down.
CTGCCATGGACAGACTGAATCGTCACCTCTGGCGAAAACCAAACATCAGTCGCACAACAAAACTGCGGACCTTCAACGCCCTAGTCGGCTCTGTGATGGTTTACGGAGCAGAGACATGGCAAGCATCAGCTGCAAAACTCAAGAAAATCGACGTATTTCATGCGAAAAGCCTGAGGAGGATCCAGGGCCTACGATGGTCCGACTTCGTTAGAAATGAGAAGTTTCTGCAGGTCACAAAGCAGTCTTGGTTTTCGACTCAAGCAGCCGAGCTAAGCTTACGACGGTTCGAGCACCTGCTTCGAATACCACCACATCTACCCGCAAAGACGATCTACGACTTTAACCCTATCAAAGTCGGCTGGAAGCGACCTCACGGCCGACTGAAGAAACGTTGGTCCGACAGCCTGTCCGAGTCCTTGACGATGGCAAACATCAGACAGGGCGAAAAGCAAATAATCGCCATGGACCGAAGTGGATGGAGGAGGCAGACGTCACTCTCTACGCCGAGCAGCGCCCGGCAGGAGACTTAAGTCAAGTCTATTTTGATAACCTGCATACACATGTTTTTCGATTAGCCGAATATCCCTCTTTAGTCCCTGAATGTTCCACATTAATACCATTAGCCATAGTAATAATAGTACTATTACTACTTGTAGTAATAGTATGCACATATTTCGTTTTTGTTAGTTCAGCAAAGCCCTCAAAATGCTTAAAACTTTCAACTTAATATTCTTAACCGTTCTTGAGATACTGCTGATACGTCCTTTTGACAGTCTGCATACACTTGGCGTGTTTCAATTTAATTCGACATACCCCTCAATATTCCCTGGAAATTTCCCCTTTTACTCTTGACCTTAGTGCTGATGTTTGTAGTAGCAGTAGAATAAGCATGTATATAGTACATTGTGGTTAGTTTGACCTCCTTCAATAAGCACTTAAAGTTTCAACTTTAATACTCTAGGCTGTTCCTGGGATATAGCTATTACACCCCCATAATAATCTGCAGCCACATAGCGTGTTTTTATTTAGTTCAACATTCCCTGAAATTATATAAGTAGTAGTCATCGTAGTAGTACCAGTTGCAGTAGTATGTAGATAGTGCCTTTTATTAAGTTCAGCATGCCCTGGAAGTTTCAACGTAATATTCTAGACCATTCTACGATATTGCTAAAACGCTCTTTCGACAACCTGCTTGCACAGAGTATGTTTTGATTTAGTTTAATATCCCCCTAAACATTCTCTGAAAATTTCACCTTCCTACCCTAAGTCTCATTAACAATAGGCATAATAATCAATAGTAGTAGTAGAAGAAGAAGCAGCAGTATGCACAGAGTGCCTTTTGGTTAGTTGAACATGCCTCTCGAAACGCCTAGAAAGTTTCAACTTAATACTCTAAGCTGTTCCTGGGAATTGCTCATCCATTTTTTTTGGCAACCTCAATTCACACAGTGTGTTTTGATTTAGTTCAAAATCCCTCTAAATATTTTCTGACAATTTCATCTCAATACCATTAGCCTAAGTAGAAGTAGTAGTCGTAGCAGTATTAAAAGTATCAATCGTGGTGACATGCACATAGTGTTTATTGGTTAGTTCAACAACCCCCTCAACAAAGTCCGAAAGTTTCACCTTAATAATCTAAGCCGTTCCTAACATATTGCTTATATGCTCTTTTGACAACCTTCATGCATAGAGTATATTCTGATTTAGTTGAAACTCTCCCTAGACATTCTCTGAAAGCTTCACCTTATTACCAATAGCGTCACTAGTTGCAGTAATCGTAGTAAAATGTAAATAGTGCCGTTTGGTTAGTTCAAAATCCACCTGAATATACCCTAAAAGCTCCTATCTGATAATCTAAGACGTTCCTGGGGTATTGCTGGTATGCCCTGTTGACAAACAGGGCGTACATGCTCTTTGTGTGTTTTGATTTAGTTTAGTATCCCCCTTAACTTTCCTTGAAAGCTTCACCTTAATGCCCTTAGCTCCAATAGTAGCAGTAGTAGTAGCACTAGACATATAGCACCTTTTTTCAACATCCTCCTCAATTCATGCTAAAAGTTTTAATTTAATACGGTAAACAGTTCCTGGGACATTGCAGATACGTCCTTTTGACAATCTGCATGCACATAGTGTGTCCTGATATAGCACAACATCCTCTCAACATTCCCTAAAATTTTCACCTCAATACCTTTAGCTTTAGAAGTAGTAATAGTAGTAGCATTAGCAATAGTAGTAGGGGTCGTAATAATATATTTCCCTTTGATTAGCTCAACATCTCCCACAACAAGCCCTGTAAATTTCAACTTCCCAAGCCGTTTATAAGATATTGCTGATACGTCCTTTTGACAACCTGCACGTACATAGCGTTTTTTGATTTGGTTTAAATTACCACTAAATATTCCCTGAAATTTTCCCTTTCATACCATTGGTCTTAGTGGTAGAAGTAGTTACAGTAGTAGGAATAGTATTGTAGAGGCTTAACGGCCTGCCATCAAATTTGCGAATGTATTTTTATATTTTATTTTAGTATTAGCATTTGCAATATCAGTAATACTAGTAGCAGTAGTAGTAGGCACTTATTGCCTTTTGGTCAGTTGAACATCCTTCTCATCATGCCCTGGAAGTTTCAACTTAATCCTCTAAGCCGTTCCTAAGGTATTTCTGATACACCCTTTTGACAACCTGTATGAACGTAACGAGTTTAAATTTAGTTCAAATCCCCCTGAAATTTTCCCTTGAAAATCCCTTAGTCCTGAAATTTTCACCCTAATACCCTCAGTAATCAGAATAGTCAGAGTAGTCATACTCAGTATTCAGTAGCATGTCGCACCTTTTTTGGAAGTGAGAGAACTTTTTCTAAACTCCAGCATCAATATCAGCAAATCGGTTTGAATTTTAATATTGATAAAACTGTAGCAATCGCTTTCAATCTTACGGGTAACTCTGAAATTCAGTTTGAACTTGAGCATCTATTCTGCTTTCTGATAGCTTTATTTATCTTGGTATGCCCATTGGAAGAAGTATTAAAGAAACCATTAAGCTTGTAATTGAAAACCTTGCTAAAAAGATTCGAATTGCATATGCTTCGATTGCATCTAATATCACAAATTTTAGTCGGTTTCACCTTTCCAAACTTTACAACAGTCTAACTGTGCCCCATCTTCTTGCTATGTCCCCCATTTGGAATTTTTTTTCTGCTTCAAAAAAAAATTATTAACCAAATCTATTTTAAATTCGCCAAGTATCTGCTGCATCTCCCCCCCCCCCCTGGACCATTAATTCTTCTCTGGTACAAAAATTTAAATTGATTCTACCTGCAAACATTATTGATAAAAGAGTGGAAGATTTCACTCTTTTCGCTCTCTTTGTATAGTATGTAGTTATGTTTGTGTTTGTTGATTGTAATCTCTCTTTTTGTTGATTGTTTATTTTCTCTTTTTATTTATTTTTTTTCTTACTCTGTCACTAGGGCTACCAACTCTCTTTTGTTTTGTTGACAGGCTAGGATCAAATTGAATTGAATAATTAAAAGCATTTTGCAATGTCTCCTGTGCAAAAGCACGAATGTACAAAAATGCCAAAAAGGTATGTTAGGTATGTTTGTGTATAATTTTCTCTAGTTGTTTAAGGTCTGCAAACTAGCCCATCCCCAAATATTATACAATCAGTAAAAAAAATAGTTTAAAAGTACAAAAGAATCGCCTTCTTTCAGAAAACTTGAGGTTGAGTCCAAGTAAGTCGAGTCTTTAATTGAAATCAAAATTTAAATTAAGGTTGTTTTGAGTTTTTCAATTCTGCTCGATTACGAATATGAAATATTAAATTCATGATCATTTTACTTGGTTCCATATACATGGCTAATTTCGAGCGGCGAGCAATAAAAGCATTTTGGAAATGCCCAAAAAGCGATTAGTTTATTTCCAATACTCAATGTTTTATATTTCAGAGAATGGTGCCTCAGATTCCAAGCTCCTCCTCAACCTATTCCCCGAATTTCGCCCCTTGCAAAATTACACAACATACTTACTTATCTCTATATAGATCCAAAAATTCTGTGAAAACTTTAATTGCCTTTTCTGCTACTTGATTAGCTTTAACAACAGCTGGAAGTGTAGCATGGTCGCGTAGTTTCTTCAATGCTTCAACTTTTTCCAGTTTAAGAGCAAACAAATCCGAATAAGTTTCCCCCAGTTCAAAATAGATTTGCTGAGCAACGTTCAAATAAAGTGTCTTATTCATTACTTTTAATATGTCTTCGAGCATATCAATCCTTCTTCTGTGCATCTTAGACTCTCTATAAAATAAACAAAAGTGAATAATATAATTCAAAAATGCATAACAAACAGAGAAAGAGTTAATAGTTCAAGGGGAGTATTTAATCCATATAGAAGAGCTATAATGGTTTATAAAATAAACAAAAGTGAATAATATAATTCAAAAATGCATAACAAGCAGAGAAAGAGTTAATAGTTCAAGGGGAGTATTTAATCCATATAGAAGAGCTATAATGGTTTATAAAATAAACAAAAGTGAATAATATAATTCAAAAATGCATAAGAAACAGAGAAAGAGTTAATAGTTCAAGGGGAGTATTTAATCCATATAGAAGAGCTTCTCAGAATAATTAGTTTCTATAGAACATAGCTTTCCACTTTGTAAAGAAAATCAAACAGTAGCTTCCTTGACAATCATGAAGAACAACAGTAGAAGCTGAGAAATTACAGATAGCTCATTTTTTAAATTTGATTTTCTTAACAATCTTGCTTTGCCTAAATTACAAAACCAGTTATCCATTGAGAAATCACATCGCCATACAGGGACAGTTAAATTAGTTAAACATAGAGGTAAACTTTTGTTTATATAAATCAAATTATAAGATATAAAACTAATAAACAGTTCAAATTCATTGATTGTGCACATTTCAAATACATCGTATTTTTTCACAAGAGCTAGTGCAGCAAAATAACTACACCCTGTCGTTCGATTGTCTTGAATAATTTAGATTGGACGAGGTCACATCAATTTCATCCATATTGAGCCAACATCGTTTGGCTTTTTTCATCAGATTTTCAAAATTACCCCAATTTAGTTTTGTGCAGTTTATGACCAAAGGCATACAGTTGTCCATGAACTGAGGAATGGATCTAATTTATCTAATATTCCCTTCAAACCCTCTGTGAAAATTCTGTTCTTGAGGTATACCTAAAGAAAAACAATTCTTGATGAAAAAGTTCTTAGAAATTTGTTGTCCGCCAAGAATCAGCTTTGAGACTGATCAAACAGCTTCCAAATATCCCTTTCAGGGGACTTCAGAACCGCCGTGAGCCATGAGAGCTTGCTCTATTTAGCTAAAACCAAACTCTATTATGAGCAATAACTAACAATGCCGTCGCGCAAGTGTCACAACGGACTCTATAGTTCATGGAGAACCAACAAATTCATTGATTATACTCAATCGAATCAACCCATTCATTGATTCTGCACGTTTAAAATACATCGTATTTTTTCACGAGAGCTATTGCAGCAAAATCACTACACCCTTTCGTTTCGGTTGTCTTGGATAATTTAGATTGGACGATGTCACATCAATTCCGTCCAGGTCCAGTCAACATCGACTGCTACAAACTTGTCATAGCGTTTAGAGGCCTAAGACGAATATTCAGGCAAACACTTCAGGACATTTATAAATTAACTGAAGTCGTTTTTTTTCTATTTTTATTACTGATTTAGATTACTACTTTCTTGTAAAAACTAGTTGATTTGAGGGACATTCATAAAAACCATACATTAGCTTTTTGTTAAAAGTTTAAGAGAAATGCAAAAACTGTAGCTATTCGAGTCCCACTGTATCCTTCTATTTATTGTTCTTCCTGAATTAAGAATCTATTGAAAATTCTCCTTTCCTCTTTTATTGTGGTAACCACAATAAAATGATCATTCGACTAAACCACTTTCAACTAAGGATTTAATCTGTCCTTGCCTCATAAAGTGGAATGGACCACAGAAGGGACTGGGTTTTGCCAAACGGTACACAATATTTTCGCCCGTCACATAAATGTTGCTAAGCTCGCACATGTGGAAGGCTCACTGAAGGTATTTTAGGTCTTTTCATGTACTATTTATTGCTCTATTTTTGTAAATATATAGCCTATATAGTAAAATTCATGAAAAACTGAACTTCATGAAACAAAAAAAAATGGGGCACAAATAAATTATTTTGCCTGTTGTCTCTTTTTTTTCAAAATAAACATTCGCTGCTTAAAAGACATTAATCAAAAAAATTGTTAAAAGCGATGATACGGTAAATAGGTACTATGGCTAATGAAAAAAAACGCGCGTTTTTCGATTCCCTAATTTTAATAAACTAGTAATAGTTCTAAACAGAAGTACAATATATAGGAATAGGTGTGACAGACGAATGCTGGGCTCTTTGGTGATGTGTTGCTATAATTCATCAATCAGTTTTCTGCACCAACATGACCGATATAGCCATTTGAGCCATATGGAAAACGTGAATTAAGGTCTACATGTTCAGATCAGTTCAATAGTAATGAATCAAATGTTTAAACAGGTAAAAGTTTTGGTGTCACACGTGACTACAATGACGCAAACATATAATCTTTTGGCAATAGTGAAGTCATCAGGTTAAGACAAAAAGCTCTGCAAAAATTTTTTTTCAAGCAGTATTAATACAGTGGCTTCTGAAACTTTGAAAAGCAAAGATATAACTTGTAAGCCAACAAGAGAGCAGTTTTAAGAAGAATAAGAGTATATTAATGAAAGTCTAAGCTAGACATGGAAATCACTGGATTTCCACAAAGTGCTGTGTTCCAAATTTAAAATCCAGGCTTGTCGTAAATTCCTGAAACCCCAATGAAAGATGCCAGCTGTTTTAAACTAAATAGGCCTTGACATCATTAGAATCTGATTATTATATTTGGTATCCTTGAATCCGATAGACCTAAAGTTCTAAAATCAACTTTTCTCTCTTTAAATGGGGATAGATTCCCAGTAGATCTATCAGACTGAATTGAAAGCTCAACGTATTCATTAGGAAGGCCTGGTTCTCAATATGTGGGTTACTCTCCTTTTTAGTACTAACATCCTTTTTTAATGCTATTCTGTCTACTTTTATTGGTGTTCCTGATCCATTATCTCTCCTCCTTGCCTAGAAGGTTTCTGTTTATCCTTAAGAACTGATGTACTTTACTGTAGCTTTTTTAGATCTTTTTTTCTAGTCTTTTAAAATTATTTAATTTTCTCCTGTTATGGCCGTATTTTACTTTGGTTAGCTTTATTTAGCTTCTATTATAATTTATACAGTATTATTAATATTATATTATTTATCATAACACGAAATAACATTATTTATTTTATTATTTAGACTAATTATTGATTATAACATATTATTTATTATATACTATACTACATATTATAACAGCTTTATTTCTACGATACTGATTGTGTTGTTAAACAATACCAGCCAACGATTTAAGATCTTTCGTTTTAGCTATTAGTGTAAAATGTATTGTTATTGATTATTATTCAACAAATAATTTATAATTCGTGTTATTATTGTAAAAATGGGTGAAATACTCTTCTCGTCCAACACAAAATACCCGTCCCGTCCAAAACTCAACCATTAGGTAAATAATAACCTGAATTAGAAATTTTGCTCAACACAACTTACGAGAAAATAAGTACAAAAATCTTGCTAATTAATTAATACATTAATTATTAATTGGTTTTCTATTTTACACATATTAGTAGCTTTAGTAATCATAAACATTAGTAAACATAAAAAACCTTAGTATTGAATTAGTACAACAAACTAGAATCTTTCATTGGTACCAAATACTGTTCACAAAGGAAAATTGCTGACTCATCGAAGTTTTTCTCAACTAGTTATTTCTTCCCTTTTTTGTTGGTGTTTTGTTGTCTAACGAAAAAATAGCACAAATGTCCCATCCTAAATACCCTGACGGTTTTCGCTGTTTGTCAATCTTCAAAAAATTATTAGGAAAGACATTCAAATGTGACTACAAAAAATGCGAGCAACATTCAACTCCCTAACTTTTTATTTTTTCATAGCAAATAGCCATGATATTATAGCAGTTTTCGACGCCCAGCATAGGTGCATAAGGTCTGACATCGATGGCGGATCATGGGAAAGGTACGAGAATAAAAAACAAAGTCAGCTTTTTTGCACCTGTTTTTCTGGGAATTTCTTACCCTATTCTCCCTTGTGAGTTCGTAAAGCAACATCTCTACTATTTTTGAGTGAGAAAAATGTAATTCTTATAAGTCTAATTTTAATTTCAACGGTTAAACCTCGAAGTGTTGCATTCCCTATATTGTTGATTTTATTCTATACATTCAACACTGAAAGATTATTAGGTCGAAATAAATAAAAAAAAACTAACCTTCCATTATCTATTTCAAATTTAGCCAGTGACCGGAACAAATGACTATGTTCCTGTACAATTTCAAAATAATCTGTAGCCCTATCTTCAAGCGAATAATATGATTTAGCTGCATTCAGCATTTTTTGACCGTGCAAAAATATCACCCGCGCTTCTTCAAACGTTCTTGCTGTTTGAAAAGGAACATCTTCAAACCGTGCAATTTCAGCTTCCGGAAACCGTGGGCAGTTGAAGTGTAGTTCATGTTTTTCTACAGGAGTTTCTTGAACTAGTTCCCAGGAATGATCAATGAGCAGTAGGTCATATTTCGCCCAACATCTCTGAATATCAGCAAGACGATAGTGATACCTTTCGAGTCTAAAAGAAGTAAATGCAAATCAACTCAAACTCATTTGATTAACTATCATATATTGAAATAATCTAAGACCAGTCTGACCATTCAAAGTAGTCAAAATGGTGTGAAAGTTTATCTTAGCTATGAAAATTCAGACTCTGCGATGTGATATTCAAGCTTGAATCATGCTGAAATATCAAGCTGGTTTTAAACAGTATTTACGATAGAGGGTAAGTGGTCAAAAAGTCAAAGATGAGTCTATGCTTACCAGGAAGCAAGACTTATTAACCACCGATGTTTCTTAAATAAATGCAAGAAGCAAGCCATAAATCGACACACTGTATGAGACCCAAAATATTTTTACTTGAGAGATATACTCTACTACTACAATCGAGTAAGTGCAGCACTAAGTCAACTAAGGTCAACACAGCTGCGTATGCCCAAGTGACAAAACAAAGATTGAGGACAACCAAAACAAGGAATTTAAATTTGCCTTCTCTGGGGCCTGAAAGAAGCATACAGAAAAGATGTATCAATTGGTGGTTGAAATGTTCTTTAAGCGAAGTATCTATTATCCTTGTTTCCCCAGGACGAGCTGTAATAAACCCGAAAAAAAAATTTTACAAGTGTAGGACAGCCATTTAATCAATAGGATATACATACCCCATTTCCCCTAAACATATACCTTCTGAAGAGGTTATTACAAACCTTGAAAAAACTGTCATTTTGAATCGGTAAAAAATTCAACCTGACCCACAAGGTTTGTGTACGTTATATAGTCCGTTAAAGTCCATAGTTTCCACAATCGGCTCACCACCGCAAAAATTTGACAGATGGTTGGCTAGCATTTTATAGCCTTTTACTCTTAATAATGGGCACACAATAGAAAAAAGAACTTTGAGTAAGATTAAAAATTCCCATGCCTCATGAGGTATTAAACTCTGTAGTTTTTATGTTGTTTCCCTTTTCACTAGAATTCCAGCTTCTAAAATAACCTATATTTTGAAGAATGTTTTAGATATCAATGGGGCATCACTTTAGACGCTGATGACATATTTTTATGTTATCTTCAGAAACACAACATTCAAGCAAATATAGGGTATGCCAATCAGTTCACCATTAGCACCTACAGCACATTGAGAACAAGATTGTCCTTCAATAGCTTGATGATTAACAGTCATATTTCATATACCTGGATGACTGCTTGTCCGTTTTGATATAATCGGAAGATGAGCTCACATCTCTCCTCAACATTTTGAACCAACAAGAACCTATGTTAAATTAGCAAAGGATATTGAAGCAAACAAAATCTCCCTTTCTTGATGTCGCCATCTCTAGCTGGGAGAATGGATTTGACCCAACAATATGATAGGAACCTTATGGATTTGATCCAGGTGTTTTTTCACAGTTAAAAAAAGTTTGGAAGAATAGAAAGATAAGCCTACAAACCAAGATTAGAATATTGGAAGCTACAGTGATGACAGTGGTCAAATATGGCTCTGAAGCATGGGTACTCCGAAAAGCAGATGAAAATTTACTAGATGTTTTCCAGAGAAATTGCCTACGGATTGTTCTGGATACCCGGCTGACTGACCGTATTTCAAACAGTAGGTTGTACGAAAAGTGTGGTTCAATCCCGCTTTCTGGGGCTATAATGAAAGAAAGGTTGAGATGGCTAGGCCACGTTCTACGAATGAAGGATGACAGATTACCGAAGATTGTCCTTTTTGGCCAACCGTCTGGGGCTACACGGAAAGCAGGTCGTCCTTGTCTGGGTTGGGAGGATGTCATAAATAAAGATTTAAAGGAAATGGGAACTTCCTGGGAGGGTGTAAAGAGGGAGGCTTTAAATAGATTAGGTTGGAGGAGGAGCGTGCGTAGCTGTGTTGGCCTCAGGCGGCTTGGTGCTGCAGTGAGTTTTTAGTAGTAGTAGTAGTAGTAGTATAATGATTGCTATATTAGATATGATTTATACCATCAACCCAGCGTTGAAAACTCGGTGATAAATTCTTTGGTGACCGGATTATGTCAGTTTTTTCTTTAAAACTAAAACTGAGAGCTAAATTATGTAATATTAAAGATGATTTGCTTTGGGAATTATTACCCTTTCTACGTATAAAGGGCAATACTAAAAAGGTCCAATAAAAAAGGAAAGAATCTTCATAATGTCATTATTCAGTCTGTTCCCTTGCTTATATTTCAATAATCCGTTTCATGCTTAATTGAACTGAAAAGTTGAAAGAATGATGTAATTACAAATATTACCCTTCATTATTTTCTTGAACTTCCAATGAGATTTTTTCCATCATCCAAGATGCCGCCGCAAGATGATGCCGAGCTTCCCTAAAGAAAAACACAGAACATGTATTCATCGAATACTAACTAAACCTCAGACAGTATTGATCATTTCAGGATTTGAAGTGTTTTGCACTGGATAAAAAATTAGCTCCTTCGTCGATTGAGTCAGTCTGCATTTTGATCCTACCGCATTTTTGTAATGACTTTTTTCACTGATTCAGGTCTTAGCTCGTTTTTGAATCAAGTCTGGAATTAGATCATTTTTCAACAAAGCCACTTCTGCAGCTTGGACCTCACTTGTTTTAGAAATGAAAATACTTACATCATTCTTATTTAAGTGAGGGGCTAGGTGCCTACCTGTCTGCTAATAACTTGGAGGCCGCAATGAGGGGAAATTTGAAGAGAGTCGAAGGTTCAATTTGAAGGTTAAATTTCTGGTTTAAAATGAACTCAGTAATCGCACGACTCCTTTTTCAATATGTTGCAACACACCCTGCCTTTCCTTAAAACAATACAGAAGAATGAGCTATTTGACAAATTTGTGGACTTTGCAGCTATGGCTGCATGGGTTATGTCCCTCCTGACGGAAAATTTACAAGACCTTTCAACCAATGCAGTGGAATGGTCATTTCTAATTTTTTCTGATAGTATGTGGGGCTACAGGACCACCACCAGGGGAAAAGAGCACGGGAAAGGAGGAGGCAATATATCCCCTTATCAATTTTGAATCTTAGAAATGCTGCTGGAACCTGTAGTTCGAAAACGAATGAACTCCCACTCAGGTTTATAAGAGTAGAGATTCTACGCAATGCATCGAAAACAAGAGCTAAGAGCTCATATGGCACTTGTGACGAGGTCGGAAGAGCCAAGAGCTCATATGACATAAGCCCTAGCAAAATTCTAAGAATCAATAGATAGATTTAAAAGGAAAATCAGAGGCTTAATGCCGGTTGGGATTTAAAATAAGACCTCTGAGACACGAGGTCCTTCTAAATATCAAAATTCATTAAGATCCGATCACCCACTCGTAAGTTAAAAATGCGTCTTTTTTCTAATTTTTCCTCTCCCTTCAGGAACCCAGATGGTCGAATCGGGAAAATGACTTTATCAAGTCAACTTGTGCAGGTCCCTGACACGCCTACCAATTTTCATCGTCCTAGCACGTCCAGAAGCACCGAACTCGCCAAAGCACTGGACCCCCCCTCTAACTCCCCAAAAGAAATCGGATCCAGTCCGGTTACGTCAGTCACGTATCTACGACATTTGCTTATTCTACCCACCAAGTTTCATCCCAATCTCTTCACTCAAAGTGTTTTCCAAGATTTCCCCCTCCAACTCCCCCCAACATCACTAGATCTGGTCGGGATTTGAAATAAAAGCTCTGAGACATGAGTTCCTTCTAAATATCAAATTTCATTAAGATCCGGTCACCCGTTCTTAAGTTAAAAATACCTCAATTTTTCCGCATTACCACCCCCGCCCCCCAGCTCCCCCAGAGCGGATTCAGTCCGGTTATGTCAATCGCGTATCTAGGACTCGTGCTTATTCTTCCCACCAAGTTTCATCCCGATTTCTCCACTCTAAGTGTTTTCCCAGATTTCCCGTTTCTCCCTCCAACTCCCCCAATATCATCGGATACGGTCAGGGTTTAAATAAGAGCTCTGAGACAGGAGATCCTTCTAAATATCAAATTTCATTAAGATTCGATCACCCATGCGTAAGTTAAAAATACCTCAGTTTTTTCGATTTTTCCTCTCCCTCCATTCCCCCAGGTTGTCGAATCGGGGAAACGACTGTTATCAAGTCAATTTGTGCAGGCCCCTGACACGCTACCAATTTCCATCGTCCTAGTACGTCCAAAAGCACCGAACTCCCCAAAGCACTAGAAATCTCCCAAACCCCCAACTTCCCCAAAGAGAGCGGATCCGTTCCAATTATATCAATCACGTATCTAGAACTTATGCTTATTCTTCCAATCAAGTTTCATCCCGATCCCTCTACTCTAAGTGTTTTCCGATATTTTTGGTTTCCATAATTTCTGTTTCCCCCCTTCAGCCCCCTATGTCTCCGGATCCGATTTGAATTGAAAATGGAGCATCTGAGACATAAGATCTTTCTATATGTCAAGTTTCATTAAGATCCGATCACCCATTCGTAGGATAAAGATACCTAAATTTTCATGTTTTCCGAGATTTCCGGTTTCCCCCTCCAACTCCCCTCAATGTCACCAGATCTGGTTGGGATTTATAATAAGAGCTCTGAAGCACAAGATCCTTCTAAATACTAAATTTCCTTAAGATCAGATCACCCGTTCATAAGTTACAAATACCTCATTTTTTCAAATTTTTCCGAATTACCCCCCCCCCAACTCCCCCAAAGAGAGCGGATCCGGTCCGGTTATGTCAGTCACGTATCTTGGACTTGTGTTTATTCTTCCCACCAAGTTTCATCCTGATCTCTCCACTCTAAGCGTTTTCAAGATTTTCAGTCCCCCCCAATTCCCCCCAAATGACACTGGATTCGGTCGTTCGTAAGTTAAAAATACCTCATTTTTTCTAATTTTTCCGAATTAACTGTCCCCCACTCCCTCCCCCCGATGGTCAAATCGGGGAAACGACTGATTCTAATTTAATCTGGTCTGGTCCCTGATACGCCTGCCAAATTTCATCGTCCTAGCTTATCTGGAAGTGCCTAAACTAGCAAAACCGGGACCGACAGACAGACAGATCGACAGAATTTGCGATCGCTATATGTCACTTGGTAAATAGCAAGTGCCATAAAAACACATAGAAGTTCTGCTTCCCTGCAGTAGATCAAGGTTATTGTAGTTATGCTGATCCACCCTGCTGTCTTGTTTTTTATAATTAAGAAGCTACTACATGTTTCTTACGTCGTCCTCTTAAGAATACATTGTGCACTAGCAAAGGTGCATACATCTCCCCCACCACCTAACAAGGTCAAGTTAGTATATTGTTTTTCCGCAGGAGGTATCTAATAAATAGTCAAGTACATTTAGGACAACGTTGTTTTTTTCACAAGTTTGGCCAATATTAGGGGGGAGGAGATTCTCCAGAGCCCCCTCCTCTTGTGTGCAAGAATGATGCGCTAGTCTTTTCTTTCTAGTTTAGTCCTGCATCTTGAAACTACAAATGGATAATATTACAATTCAATATTTAATTTGTTTCATTTACATGGCTTATATCAGAGATTGAATAAAACAGAACTGAACAAACCAAAGAAGCTCAGTGACTCCTGTTCATAACCCAGAATATCATACTGCTTGCATAGTGCCCCAATAGATTATTTAACTGACACCACATAAATTATTCTTTAGTTTCAAGATTTTAGCCATGAAATAAGTCAGACCCAACAGACAAAAATGAAGATTATACAAATTATACTTACTCAAAAAAGTTTCTAGATGCAAAGTACTGTGACAAAGTAGCACAATTCAGTGCCCAATATATAGTATCTGTTACTCCTCTTTCCAACTGTTTTCTAAGAGTTAAAGAACAATATTTAGCGGATTCAGAGCTCTTACCAAGATGCTGATAAACTTGCGCAATGTAATATAAGGTGAGAGTATTTTCACTTTCCAAATTGTCATCAGAAACATTCTGATCAACAATTTTTCCATAAAATATGTCCTTTACACACCATAATTTGTCAGACATGTTCTTTGTTTCCTCATAAAGAGAAATGGCTTCAAGGAGAACTCCTTCGGCTTGTTCATGTTTAGACAGGTCACAATAAATAAGACCAAGTTGATTGAGGATGGACAACTTTAATTGAAGGGTTTTTTGTACATCAGGAGTAGCTGAGGCTTTGGATAAACTTTCAAGAAGTAAAGTTTCCGCGATTCCTGCTTCATTAGTTTCATATTTTAATTTTCCAACTAGAAATAGAACAGCGGCACGTAAACAAAGGATATGCAGCTCATTTGGTGAACTTTCAAAGCCCTGTTTGATTGTGCCAAACGTTGTCATTACATCCAAAAAGCCGTTCAGACAACAAATTGCTTTATATTTGGACCTATAGGGATCAGTTTCTGGGTCCTTTACACTGTTCTCGATCAGGGATTCATAATGACTATACACAGAAGCAGCCTCTATCATTGTTGCTCATTCAATATACCTAAAATAAAATCAGCTAAATAATTAAATTAAAAAATCAGTAATTCAAACTTGAATTATATTGAAAACCAGCACATTCCTTGAAACAATATCTGACATTTCTTCAAGTAGAGAACAGAACCACAGTGAACAATTGCAAAATATGCAAATTATAACTAAGTATGACTAAAATATTTAGAAAACCATAATCAAATTTAATCAATACTATCAACTCCCAGGGCCAGAATTATGTATGACATCCCCAAGGACCAAAAACTATCAGTAACCCTTCAAATTTGTTGAATTATCAACATGCTTCAATGCCTTAGTTAAGAAGAGTGATTTTTTCCTAGGGGAAGGTAAGGGGTCGAGTGTATAAAAACCTTATTTATATATGTTACGAAGCCTATGACTATATGTTACACAACCCTCATTTTCTAAGTTATTTTATTTGTCTTCTTTTTGTCAAGTGTCATATATAGTCAGTGTGGTCTTAAATTTTTTTTTTTCAAGAATAAATAGACCTAAGATGGAGCTAGGGGCCAAAAATGTTTTCATTTTGATGTCCACGGTACTTTTAGGTATATGTTCTCTGAACACTTTTTGGTATGTTATTTTTTTTCCAAAAAGGAAATTTTTCAATTTTCAACAAGTTTATCATTCTCAAAAAAAAAGTTTAAGTGATATCATAATTTTGGACTATGATTGACAAAATACTTTTAAAAAGTATCTGAATACAAATGCAAAATACTTGGTCATAAAAATATTTCAATAGTATTTCCAAATATGTGACTAAACATGTATTTTGTATTTAAATACTAGATTAGAATTTAAATACCTAGCTACACCGGAACTAAAACGAATTAAAGATAATAAAGGAATAATTTTTAGTGCGGTAAGCACATGAGTCTTATTAAGGCTATTCGCCAGTGACTTCAGTGTTCAAGTTTTTTTTTGTTTTTTGTTTGGTTTTTTTTTTTTTTTCACTTTCGGTATCCATCAATTTCCAACTGAGAAACTCGACAGGAGCAGCCGAAACGATTGACGCGCTAAATTAATCTTTTTGAAAGCATTGCATAAAGAAGGACTGAACCAACATCTTTCCTCTTGTCTTAAAAAACTATAGAATATTTAGTTTTTCAAACGAGTTAGTGCATGCAGACTCGGTATTATTTGCAGGATTTTGGTAAAATTACATACACTCGTAGTTACTGCATCGGTTTGAGTAGGCCTAGTCTTCGACTTCTGGACGCTCCTCTGTATGGAAGAGGCTCTCCTATGGAGAGGGATATTCTCTAAGGAGATAATAAGACTTATGAATGCAGGTGTGTCTAGACATTAGAGAGAACTCCCCTCATAAGAGAGAGAGAGAGAGGTCTTTCCGCACAGAGATATATAATTTAAAGTAGATGGAGTAACTTTCACCAAATGTATTTCTTAATAAAGCACACAGTAGGTTCATTTGTGTAGGTTATTCTCCTTGTTCGCTGATCCAAGTTACTTGAAATAATGTTTGAACTTTGTCGTTTTTTTAACGTGATTAATAAATAGAATATATCGAAGCAGCAAGGACTTAGTGTACCTAAATGTTCAAAATGTTTACTAGAATAACGTAGATAAATAGTAAAGCAGTAGACTAAAGACTGCAAAACCACAACCGGTGTATTCAAACCAAGTAAACAAAGAAAGCAGTTGTTGCATTGAAAAACTGGTAAACACAGGTTTTGACAATTTTATTCAGCTCAGGTAACGATTGATCACTTTTAATTAAATTATTAAAGATTATTAATTATTATTAATAATTAATTAGTAAAGATTAATTATTAAATTATTAATTATTAATATTTTGAGTCTTTGTTTCCTTACAGAGTGGTGTTTCAGTTCAGAAAGGTCGTGCTTTAAGAAACTAGAATCTCTAACTGATCACAATGGTCGTTAGGTTCCAAGAGAATAGTCAAAACTAGATCTTGAGCATCACAGGCTAAAAAATAACACTTTATTCATGACCATACCTGGCTCAACATTTTGTAAAATATGTCTTTAAAATGGTATGAAGAAGGGTTGAAAAGCAGAAGAAGGGAGGGAGAAAACCTACCATAAGTTTTCAAATATGGTACCTCTGTAATAAGTGGACCTTATAAAATGCATACATTTTTAAGAAAAAATCATCAAAAAATACATACAAAAGGAGATTAGATGTATCTCTATTAGCGTGTCTGCTATGGGCAGGCTGAACCGTCATCTTTATCGGAAACCGAACATTAGTCGTTCAACAAAACTGCGGATTTTCAACGTCCTCGTAGGTTATGTAATGCTTTACGGAGCTGAAACATGGCATGCATCAATCGCAGAGCTAAAGGCCATCGATGTATTCCAGACGAAGAGCCTGAGAAGGATTTAAGGTCTAAGGTGGTTTGATTTCATGAGTAACGAGAAGCTGCTACAGCTCACCAAGAAGTCTCGGTTTTCAATCCAAGCAGCTGAGCGTAGCTTACGATGGTTTGGAAACCTACTTCGAATGCCCCTGTACTTACCCGCAAAGATGATCTTTGACTTTGACCCTACAGAAGCCGGTTGGAAGCGACCTCGTGGCCGACCGAAGAAGTGATGATCCGATAGCCTGTCCGAGTTTCTGGCGATGGCAAATATTAGACCGAGCAAAGCACAAACAATCGCACTGGACCAAAGCGGATGGAGGAGGCAGACGTCATTCTCTACGGCGAGTGCGGCCCGGCAGTAGACCTAAGTTAAAGTAACTCTTGTCAAGTCCTATTAGCAGCAAATTATTGAATGGGCACAAAAATGTTTTAGAACAAACCTATGTTCAAGAAACCCAGGGTGGCTCAGAAGACAAACTGCTTTAGTGGTTTTTGAGTCCTGTTACATTTTAACAGCTTTCCAAGCTGACATGGATGCAATATACCATTTACATAAAAAAAACAAATCAGAGAAACAAAGAGACATTACAAAAAAATTCTCTTAATATTCTTTGATAACTTTTAGTGGGTTTTATTTAAAAGTTCATTATATTGAAAACCAAATTTTTTGAATTACCAAGCTATTTAATTCAGAGAAAAACATCTCAAGATCAGTTTGTGGCTTAAAATTTAAAATCTATTTTTAAAGTCTGCATACTTACTGCATTTTCTTACATACCTAAATAATCAGGGGCAATGCTATAGCTTTGCTTATAGTAAAGACCCATAAGGCTTCTATGTTTTATTATTATTACTTTTTCCTCAGAGGCACTTCATGCGGAGTGGCTGGTCATATAAACTTAGGAGAAGGCATATTTGTTAGGAAATCGGAAGTACTATTGACCTTAGAAGAAGTCAAATGTGATTAAAGGGCAAATATCCCCCCCTCCCTGCCCTCTTTTCCCCAAATGGATCTGATCAAAATTTTGAGATAGTCATTTTGTTGAAAATAATCTAAAAGTCAAATAACTATGCTTCCAGGGTTGACAAAACCCTCCACAGCCCCAAAAGCAAGTTGCCAATTATTAACACATAATGTTTTTCATGGAAGGGGTGGTCGTATAAAATTCGGAGAAGGCTCATTCAATTTGAAATTAAATGTTTTAGTTTCTTTTTTAACCAGAGGGCAACTAGCCCCCCCCCCCCCTAGGCCCTTTTCCCCCAAATGCTTTGAATCAAAACTTTGAGATAATCATTTTTTTAATAGTTCAAAGATCAAATAACTATGGTTTGGGGTTTAACAACCCCCTCTCCCCCATAAATTATGCAAGTTACTTATGGTTAACATATAAGCTTTTTATCGAAGGGTTAGTCGTATAAACTTCGGAAGGGACTCATTCGATTCAAAATCAGAAGTTCTAACGGCCTTTATAAGAGTCAAAAGTGATTGGAAGGAAACAATCCCTACCCCAAACCCTTTTTTCCCTAATACATACAATCAAAATTTTTAAGATAACCATTTAGTTCAAAATAGTCTTAAGGGAATGCCCCCAGGGTCGATATAATCCCTCACAGCACCCAGGTCAAGGGCTGCAATTTTATGGAAGTTGCCCATTGGTGACATATAATGGGCGGGGGTGGCCATGTCTACTTTGATTGGGACTCATTCAATTAGAAATCGAAAGTTCTAGTTCCAAAATAGTTCAAAGGGAAAATAACTATACCCCCAGGATTGACAAAATCCCCCACAGCTCCCAGGGCAAGGGCTGTAAGTTATGCAAGTTGCCTATTGTTAACATGTAAGGTTCTTTGTGAAAGAGATGGTCATTAAACTTTGAAGGGGTATCATTCGATTGAAAATCGAAGGTTTTAGTTCCTTTTTCAAGAGTTGAAACTGAGCAAAGGGCAACTATCCCCCCCCCCCACACACCCTTTTTCTCCAAACACATCCAAACTACATTTTTAGACATCATGAGAGTTCATGAGAGTTAGGATATTTGGCATTAAAATCCACTCTTTGAAGCATCTGCCCTCTCCCCTTGTATAAAAGGGGGTCAGGCCAAGGGTCAAATGACTATGCTTCCGGGATTGACAGCCCCCCCCCAAGTCCGCAGGGCAATGGCTGTAAGTTATGCAAGCTGTCCATTGTTAACATATGAAGTTTTTATTTGAAGGGGTGGTCATTAAACTTTAGAGGAGAATCATTTGATTGGAAACCAAAAGTTCTGGATCCCTTTTTAGGAGTCAAAAGTAATTGGAGGGCAACAAGACCCCCCCCCCCCTGCACCCTTTTTTCTCAAATATATTCAATCAAAATTTTGAGATTGCTATTTTGTTTCAAATAGTAAGAAGGTCAAATAACTATGCTTCTAGGGTTGAAACCCCTCCGCCAGCACCCAGAGCAAGGACTTTAAGTTATGGAAGTTTCTTCTTGTTAACATAAAAGGTTTTTTATGGAAGGAATGTTGTATAAACTTTGATGGAGGCCTATTCGATTGGAAATCAAAAGTTTTAGTGCCCTTGTTAAGAGTCAAGGGCAACCATTTCCCACCTCCCACGCTCTTTTTACTCCAAATGCATTAAATCCAAATTTTGAGATAGCCATTTTATTCAAAATAGTTCAAAGGTCAAATAATTTTGCCTCCAGGGTTGACACGCCTCCCCCAGCCTCCAGGGTAAGGGCTATAAGTTATTCATTTTACCCATGGTTAACATAAAAGGATTTTTACTGGAAAAGAAGGCATGTTTGATCCTGTGTCTCCAAAAAGGCTTAGGGTATTTAGGTGACACTTTAAGGAGATTTTGAGAGCAATGCTGAACACAATCAAAACCCACTATGTCCTTGCTGGTTGTGAAAAAGGAATATTAGCAATATCGAAAGAACGACTGATGGTATTAAGTTGAAAATTTTAAGGTATATTAAGGAGATATTGAAGAGATTTGAGGGCTCCCCCTCCTTGCTTTTTAGGTGTTCCCTCTACTCAACTCTGATTGAAATTTTGGAATTGGCATTTTGTTCAAACTAGTCAAAAGGTTCACTAGCTATACTTCCAGGGATGCCATGCCCCCACAGCACTGGTGCAAGGATTGTAAATTATGCGATTTGCCCATTGTTTAGATGCAGGATTTATCATTAGGAAAAGGGTTATTATTTGATTCTTGGTTCATCCAAAAACACTAAGGGTGTTAAGGTGAATATTTGGAGAATGTTAAGGGGTATCTTATACTAAGTCAAAAAGGGCTTTTAACTGAGGATGGACACTGTATATGTGTCCGAAATATTCCGTTGAAATTTTATATTTGTTTCACTGTCGATTAAAATGTTTCATCCCTATTTTGAACTGTTATATTTTCGTAAAGATATCTGATCATAATTTTGAAATAGCTATCTTGTTCAAAATTGTTGAAAAGTCAAAAAGCTATGTCTCTAGGGATGACTTAACCCCCAAAGCCCCTGGGGCAAGTATTATATAACAAACAAGAAAAAATATAATGAATGAATAATCAAATTAAATAGCCAAAAAACGAGATAATATCAGTTGGTCGACAGAGAAAAAGCCAAAATAACCAAAGCAGATATTCCAGCAAGGACCTCTGCCAAGTCATCTAAAGTGCTAAAAAAAATCATTTATTATATTTTTTTTTTTCTTGTTTTCATACTTCATGTATAGCCAGTGTGATCTAAGAACGTATTCACAGCAACTGTTTTAAGTTGTATAAGTTGCCCATTGTTTGTATACAAGGTCGGTTATTGGGAAAAGGGAGCATGTCTAATCCTGAGTCTCCAAAAAGGATAAGAATATTAAGGTAAAACTTTTCGAAAATGTTGAGGGGAATGTAAAACAAAAATCAAAGCATAGAATATTCAGGAGGGTTTTTAAAAGGACAAAAATGCAATATCTAAGGAACAACTAATGGGATTAAGTTGAAAATTTAAAGACATGTTGAGAGGGGTGTTAAATAATGAACATAGGTCAGCCCCTTCCCCTCTTGCCCTTTTAGATGTTCCCCTTAACACTGATAAGGATCTTGAAAATCCATTTCATTCAAAATAGTCACCATGTCTAATAGCTATCCCTCTGGGGATGTCATGCCCTCACAGCCCTCCGGGTAAGGAACGTAAATTATGGAATTTGTCCATATTTTAAATACTTGATTTATCATTAAGAAAGGGAGGAATTTTTGATCCTAGGTATGTCAGAAAATGCTGAGGATATTGAGGCAAAGCTTTAGGAAATGTTGAGGAGTATGTTGAGCTAAATCAAGAGAAACTACATGTATCCAAGCTATCAAAAAGGCATATAGGAACAGGTAAGGGTATAAAGTTGGAGCTTTCAGGGCCACTACTACTGGGATTACTGCTACTATTGCGGCTCCAAATGAGACTGGTTGCAGCTAAAACTGTACTACTACTTGCAACTGATACTACATCTATGTTATAATTTATAAGTGCATTCAAGGCCAGGCGAATGGCACATAATTCAGCAGACAAAATTGAAGATCCCAATGGGAGAGGAGAATAGATGTTGAACTTCAGGAATGCGATACATACTCCAGCTCTCTCCCTCTGGATAGATCCATCTGTATGTATTTTTTTATGATTAGGTTATGCCTTTGAGATCTGTTCAGCCAAAATAGTCTGGATCTCATATTTAGGAATCAGGTTTTTATTAATTGAGATAAGTTGTACTTGACAACCTGGCGGACTCATTTCCCACAGAGGGGACTCAGTAAAGGGATACGCATAAGGAGAGTATTGATTCCAATTTGGGACTTCCAGTTGAAATTGATTCCATGATGAATGGGCATTGGGACAGGTTGACTTCCCAGCAAAGGTACGTGCATATAAAGCATGCTTGGTTCCATATGCCTGGATTCGTGAGAAATATTTAATCCTTAGACCAGATGCTCTTTCATTTAGAGACACTAATCCAGACAATATTTTTAACTTAGACAAAGATACTCCTCTCTCTAAGTTGAAAATGCACACCCAAAGCTATTTGAATAGTAGAGTTTTTGTAAAGATTTAAGGATTTTGAATGAGGATGGGGGACGAGTGGATAAAATCGGATCCCATATTCTAGATTTGAATAAATATATACCTCAATTCACGAGATATTATCAGGTAAAGATCAAATGTTAATCACAGTAAATTAATTTTATCCCAATTCCATACTAGATTAAATACTGTGCTATATTACTAGCTGAAATCAGGTGCCCTAATTCTAAATAGCTTGTTATTTAATTGGAAGCTACATCATTCCCCTTTATGCAGAGTCTGCTTCTCAAAAGATGAAACAATTCAGTATATATTATTTGATTGCCAGGCTCAGAGTGAGGAGACTATTTCTCTAAAGCGTTTCTGCTCCTTGGATAAGAATCCAAATAGTTATACAGCTATCCTGAATTCTAACATGTCCT
Source organism: Artemia franciscana (assembly GCF_032884065.1). Taxonomy (NCBI): domain Eukaryota; kingdom Metazoa; phylum Arthropoda; class Branchiopoda; order Anostraca; family Artemiidae; genus Artemia; species Artemia franciscana. The sequence continues at coordinate 56,257,529 of NC_088869.1, read as the reverse complement.
GGGATATTGATTGTAAGATATTTAAGGCATCTATTGATATCTTAAAGAAGAGAAATATTTTTTAGTGATGATTAGAGCATGAAGAAGTCAATTTAAAGGGGGATGATTTATATATAGATTTTGATTGTGCAGAAGAGAGTGGGAGTGAGTAGGAAGAGCCATATTGGTAAAAGCCGCCCTAGTGATCATAAACTGCTGGGGACAGGTAGCTCAGGTACCCGTACTTCCCACAATTAATAATAGTGTGTTATTGTATATAATAGTGTGTACTCATTGTTTGCTGACTAGAGGAGAATATTGCTTCCAGTGGCTAGCTTTTCTGATGAAGGAGTCAAAGAGGTGAAAGGACTTGATGATAGTCCATATACCTCCCTACAATTTTTGGAACTGGAACTGGAATCAATAAATGCATGGGAAACATATGATACAGGCTATATATTTGGGTAAGGTTAGAAAGGATATGTTAAAATTGAATGTGTAATGGCAACAAATATCATATTTGGATTTAGGACAAAATTCTGATTGTAGATGTAGGTTTGTGAGCACATGCATATAAGCTGTATCTAAAACAAGAGAAAAGGGTATCATCTTTGAGATTCTGTAAAAGCCTATAAATTAAATTTGCAACAGAAAAGAAGGTCATATTTGGATAAAGGATGAAATTCTGATAATAGAAAAAAGTTTTTTTTTGGCTATCTGAATATTCTGTTAATATACATGTTTACCAAGAATGCTATTATTTTCTTGAATTTTTTTAATGAAAATCCCAAAACTGGCATCTTTGAATGAAAATAAAAAATAAGTGTTTTTGAATGAAAATACAAAAAAAAGTATTTGTCAAAATCTTGGAGGAGCAATAAAATATAATTAATCTCTCATCTCTTTTTTTTAATTTAAACTGAGCCTGAATAATTAAGCTGTAGTGTGATTTTTCCTTTCTTTGCATAAAAATGTTACTGGCATTTATTTAAAATCTTTAATTAAGTGAATTGATTATCTTTTTATGGCACTTGGTATTTACCAAGTGAGATATAGCAATCACAATTTCTGTCAGTCTGTCAGTCCTGGTTTTGCTTGTTGGGGCACTTCCCAATGAGCTAAGACATTCAAATTTGGTACGTGTATCAGGCACCAGATCAGATTAGAAATAGTCGTTTCCCCAAGTCAACCATCTGGGGGGAGTGGGAGGATGGTTAATTCTGAAAAATGAGAAAAAATGAGGTATTTTTAACTTACAAACAGGTGATCAGATCTCAATGAAATTTGGTATCTAGAAGGATATTGTGTCTCAGAGTTCTTATTTTAAATCCCAATGGGATCTGATGGCATTGGAGAGAGTTGGAGGGGTGAAAATTAAATCTTAGAAAACACTTATAGTGGAGAGATTGGGATTAAAGTTGGTGGGAAAAACAAGCACAAGTCCTAAATAGGTGATTGATACAACTGGAACGGATCTGCTCTCTTTGGGGGAGTTGGAGGGGGGGGGGGTAATTTGGAAAATTAAAAAAAAATGAGGTATTTTTAACTTATAAACAAGTTATGGATCTTAATGAAATTTAATATACAGAAGGACCTCATAACTCAGATCTCTTCTTTCAAATACCAACTGGATCCAGTGTTGTTGGGGAGGAGGACTGGAAATCTTGGAAAACGCTTAGAGTGGAGAGATTGGAACAAAACTTGGTGAGAAGAATAAGCACAAGTCCTAGTGACTGACTGACAAAATTGGACCAGATCTGCTATCTCTGGGGGAGTTGGGGGGGGGGGTTATTCAGTAATTCAGAAAAATTAGAAAAAATGAGCCAAATTTAACTTATGAATGGGTGATTAGATCCTAATGAAATTTGACATTTAGAAGGAACTCATGTCTCAGAGCTCTTATTTTAAATTCTGACCAGATCTGGTGACACTGGGAGGATTTGGAGGGGGAAACCAGAAATCTTGGAAAAAACTTAGAGTGTAGAGATCAGGATGAAACTTGGTGGGAAGAATATGCACATGTACTAGATACATTATTGACACAACTGGACCAGATCTACTCTCTTTGCAGGAGTTGGGGGGTTTTGCTAGTTTCAGTACTTCTAGATAACCTAGGATGTTGAAAGTTGGCAGGCATATCAGGGACCAGACTAAATTAAATTAGAAGTAGTCTCTTCCCCAGTTTGACCATCTGGGGGGAGCAAGCAAACAAGATGGTTGAGAAGAATTTTAATTATTGATAAAGCAAATGATTGTTCTTCTTAAGTATGGCTTGTGGTCTAGGGGTATAATTTGTGCTTTGGGTGCAAGAGGTCTCAAGTTCAAACACAGACTACCCCAATTTTTACATGAAGGAAATCCAAAACTAGATATGTGATCAATATAGCAATTGCTGAAAGTTGGCAGGCATATCAGGGACCCAACCAGATTAAATTAGAAACAGTTGCTTCATGGATTTGACCATCTGGGGGAAGTGGAAGGACAGTTAATTTGCAAAAATTAGAAAAAAATGAGGTATTTTTAACTTACAAATGGGTTATAGGATCTTAATGAAATTTGATATTTAGAAGGACCTTGTGTCTCAGAGCTCTTATTTTAAATTCCTATTGGATCTGGGGACATTCAGGGGAGTTGGAGGGGGAAACTGGAAATTTTGGAAAACACTTAAGAGTAGAGAGACCATAAAGACACTTGTTGGGAAGAAGCTCTTGGCTCTTCTGACCTTGTCACAACTGCCATATCAGCTCTTGTTATTTCATGAAATTAAATACAAAGATTGGTATGTGTGTATCAGCTTCCATGAATGAGGGACTTTGGGTCATTTTACACAAGGGGGGAGGGCAGATGCTTCAAAGAGTGTATTTTAATGCCAAACATCCTAACTTTCACAAAGTATTCCATAAATACTTAGTAGCATTTGTAGCAAACTTTTATTGGCTGGTAGGCAAGCACACTTTAATATTGTTAGTAAGTTTCTTTTAAAAGTGACCAACTGCTAAATTGATACCAAAAGGAAGGGATGTAGGGATAGGAGCATGAAAATATCTTTGATAAAATTCTATTTTAGCTACTTTTAGCTATCTTGGAAAGGGGTTGGGTTAGGAAAACAGTAAAATTCTAGTTAATTGACTTCTTGCTATCTCAGAAAGGGTTTAGGTTAGGAAAATGAAACTTTCAGGGATGAATTTACAGACTAAAGTATGTCCCGGGAAGGTATTTTGAAGCAAGTACCTCCACTCCTTCTCCCTCTAGAGGGCCCTGACCTTTGGTGACCTTTAAAAATATGTGTGACATAAAAGTGAAACCTTGCAAAATAGATCTTCTGCTTAATTGAAGTATAACAAAATTGTTTTCAGCTTCAAAACTTGCTCAATTCCATTTTATAAGGTTTTAAAGATATGCAAATACATTTCCTAAATTTTGAAAAAAAAACATTGATATGGCTCAAAATTCTACTCAAATAACAGGAATTGGATTTTCAGAACTAAAGACATAGAAAAAGCAACTAGTAACTGAAAATTAAGGAAAAGGTTGTTTTGTCAAAATTTCAATAGGTATAGACCTGTCATGTAGGCAAATTTCAGGGCCCTCTAGGGGGAGAAGGAGTGGAGGTGGGTACTTTAAAATACCTTCCTGGGAAATACTTTAGCCTGTAGACCCATCCCTGAAAGTTTCGTTTTCCTAGCCTAAACCCTTTCCGAGATAGCAAGAAGTCAATTAACTAGAATTTAACCAGGAAAACAATTACATTGAACAATTTCAATTGAAGTATGAGTTATCAGTCATTGGTAAAATTCAAGTTAATTGACTTTTGGCTATCTTAGAAAGGGGTTAAGGTTAGTGTAGCTTAGGTCAAAAATTGCTTAAATTTGAATTTGCAATAGGAGCAACTATTATATTCACACAGAGCATAAAAAAGGGCATCAAGTGATATGTTTCCTTTACTGGTAATTCAATAGCCTAATATGAATTGTCATAATTTTACCCAGGACCCTCTAAAGGAAGAAGGAATGGAGGTAGGTACTTCAAACTACCTTCCCATGACATACTTTAGCCTGTAGACTCATCCCTGAAAGTTTCATTTTCCTAACCTAACTCCTTTTCAAGATAGCCAAAAGTAGTTAAAGTAGTATTCTCCAAATGCCTTCTTGTGGGTCACCATAATCTTGCTCTGAAATAATTCATAGACTAAGAACTTTATTTTTGTAGACCAAAGCTAGGCATAAATTACTTCCAAAAACTGCAAAAAGCATCTCACCTAGAATTTTACCCGCTAATCCCTAAGCTCAAATAGACTTATAAAGTAAATTCAGTCTTAAAACTTATTCAGAATCATTATATAGGCCTAGGCGAATAGATTAAATAAACTAATTGTATTCACTCTTTGCAGATGTTGACTTTTTGACATTTGACGCTCACAGTTCGTTCAGCGATGTCGAATATTTATTGCCTAACCTATTATGTATTCAGCCAAAACCCTGTTATTTGGCTTGCTCGCCTGATAATGAATGCTCTCCTACCTTAAGCACAAAACCGGAATTGGGTTTTTTATCAGAGGGGAGGCAAATGTAGATTGTGACGTCCACTGCCGGACCATCAATATTGTAAATATTAAAATTTTTGCCCAAAAATATTACAATTTAAACTTGTTTTGCCACCTCCGAGGCTTCTGCCCACGGCATTTGCTTCCTCTAGCCCCCTAGGTCCGACACCACTTACGCAATAGTTAATGACACTAGATCAATAGTATGCTCCGAATTGCTCACTTACATAAGATACCAAAGTTTTTTTTCCTCTCCTGGCATCTGAAATTAAGATGTTATGTGTAAATTTATATAAAACTCGGCTCCCAAGACTCGTGGTGGCTGAGCTTGTGAAGTCAAGAAACAGATCCCCATCCCAAGCTAATGGAAGGTGACATTAGGACTCAAACCAACGTCCTGAAGGATATAGGATTGGAAGTCTAGCGTGCCATCCACTTGGCTAGAGTAAAAATTTAGTAATTTTTGAAGAATAGCTAAAATCAGTGACATTAAGATTTGGGTGCCCAGGAGGACTCACAGCACTAGTTTTGGCGTTTTCCACTTTGAGTTTAACGTGACATTGTAGAATAAAAAAATGCCACAGTGCAAAAAATCTACACTTTGAATTTCTTTTCGAATGAAACCCGTATTATACTTTGGTTTTGTTCTTTTCTTATGAAAATGCACTCGTGAGAAATATGAGATCTTAAGATTACTTTTTTGAAAGTTTTAAGTCAGGTTGCACGATCTACTTATAATACGATTCACCGATTATCTACTTTGATTATTTGGAAGCCTACTTACAAAAACACAAAAATGACAGGAATATTTAAAAAAAAATCGAACATTTGCAACAATGAAACGACTAGTCTATAGCAATATGTTAATATACCCTGACACGAATTAAAAAACATATTTGGACTATAATTCAAACTGGGATAATAAACCACAGTTGACCAGCTGCTTTCTTTTTATGTTTTTCACAAACCTTCATAACTGTAATTTCTTGATCCCATATGCGACATTTTTTAACTTTTGTGCCTACATATGGTTATTTTTCTAATTCAGGTCCTGTTGGTCGTGGAGTCAGATAAGGTGGAGTTTTATTCCATTATATCCTTAATAAATATTTGACAGATTGTCTTAGATCATTATTACAACCCATGTCTCTTGCGGACAGGATGTGTCTTTTGTTACATATGCTGGTGATATCATTTTATCGTCCCAAAGCCTGTCTAATTAATAATTTGGATTCCCTTTCTAGTATGCTTAAAGATAGAGGGGTTTTCTATTAATGTTAAAAAATATAAATTTTTACACATCAGTATTAATGACCAAACGTATTTAATTTGCTATAGAAGGATTGTATTTCCTATTTTAATACTGTTGTTTATTTGGGGTTACCTAATTGTGCTCTAGCTCGAAATCTAAGGTCAGTTCTAGCTTTAAATATTCAAGAAAAATTAAAAAGGCATTTGGATCAATACTAAGACTACGTAGCATTTATTGCGCAAGCGATCCTTTTAACACAGTGGCCCCTCCTCCTCCCCCCTCTGCATGTTCTTTTTTCTTCCCTTATTTATCACGGTTTCAAATTTTGTGATTTTTCATGATTTTGCGTTTCTAAAGATATTAATTTTGTTTTTACCTTTAACATATCTTATTCAATATGTTTCTATACCTATTGTAAATTGTTGCTTTGTTCTATTTATTGACATGTTTTGCTATGTCGCTTATGCATTTTAAATACTCCTCGGTTTGGGAGAAATAAACAAATAGTCTAATCAGTTATTGAGTTCAGGGCTGGTTCATTTATTTTTCTATCATATATACAAAAGATACTAAATATATAAATATCATACGAAATATACTAAATATACAAATAGTTCTTCGGAGCAGATATTTGGCGAAAGAGAAAGTGTGGAACACATTTTTAGTTTTAATGGACATTGTCTGAATCACTGTAACAGTGTTGTGGAGACCGGCAACGAGCACAGTTTGAAGCGACATTTTTTGGAATTTTTGTAACCATAAGAGATAAATATTCAGCAATTAACTTGTTCAGTCAGTACACTTCAAGTGTAGAAAACAGAAGTACCCATAAAGAGGAATTGGTGTCAAAGACGTTCAGCTGCCTTGATAAGCGAGCCATGACATTGAAAGAGATACTTCTGATTTTTTAATTGAATTTAAGGCCAAGACTACGACATTCATAATTTAGTCCAAAGAAAACTTTTGAAATACGGTAAGTAGTCTTGATTAGGTTAAATATCATTACCCTATGTGGCAAAATTTTATTTGCTGGCATGAAGAATACCGGATGTTAGGCAAAATGTCTTGACATTCAAAACGTAATTCTTCAACAGGGTAGGAGAAGTTGCCAATTTCAAGAAAATTTTGTATGAATCCTATTCCTTAAAGAATCTCCCTATGTTGTCTATTATAAACTTTCTTAGTTTGCGGGACAAAACTCAGTTGAGACGACCGAGCAGTTTTTGTCATAACTTGTCGAGCTTGGATAAAAGATATGAATAAATGGCAGAAAACTAACAGTCGATGTCTACTTTCACCAAAATCTTAGAAAAACCATCCAACTCCAGTTCTGTGCCTAAGATATTCAGTTTTAATGAAACTTACATCATTAGAAAGTGTAATCCTGCAAAGTATAATTTTCTTTTTAAAGTTCAGGAAGGGCTGTCCCTAAACATGTTCTAACATATCATTTAAGCAATTTGGCAGAAGCTTTGGAGTTCCCTATGGTGCTGCCAACATTGATTGAAAACCTTGGAGACACACGGGACGTAAATTTCTTTGTCGTTTAAGTCAAATTCCGTAGTCAAACCACAGATTCTCAATAATTCTCGATGGTGGCTAGTTCCCTGGGAGAATTCGCTAACGGCTCCTTGGTCTTTGAGACAGTTAGGCGACGGCGAGACTCGCAAATTTATTTTAAGTGATCGAATCCTCTTATTAAAATCCAAAAAAACCTTTACTATATTTTTGTTTTGGACTTGCGAAAAAAAGCTTAGGCTCATGTATCTCAAATTGAATACCCTTAACCATATTGGAAATAAAATTTGTTTTTTTTTTCCATTGATTTAGACTTTAATACTTTTAACTAAATAGAATACATCATGGAATACTACTTTCCTACTCATTAATTAATGAACCTTAATTTGAAAATTTAAGCTTTTGTGATGAAATACGTGGAACCCTTTGTGTGTACTGAGTAAAGAACACGTGAGTAATTATCTACTTTTGCTTTTTCGTTTGCTGCAACGATACTTGTGTAGATTGTATTAGTGATTCAGGGGCACAAAAGGAAATTTAAGCAATTCAAACAATTAATTTCTGACCAGATTTATTTTATTTCTTCATCCCGATGCTAAAAATAAGAAAAAACAGATAAATTAACAACTATCCTAGTTATGATAAAAGTAGAGGGTTTAATACATTTTTTTTAACAGCTTTAGGCACCCATTTCAAACAGGTTTTGAGCTTACAAAGAATAAGACACAATGCATATGTTACCTATTTAAGTCGACGAGAACGATACCTTATTTAGTGTGCAAAGGCTATCCGAGATCATTCGACCTAGCCGAGTGGCTGGCACGTTGGACTTGTAATCATATGTCCTTTAGTTCGGGTCCTAGTGTAGCTAATCCTTTGGCTTGTGGCGAGGGTTAATAGTATGACCCTGCACACTCAGCCACCATGAGCCTAGGGCGTTTACGGGTAAACGAATTCCCACGTATATCTGGATTTCAGATGCCCGGTGAGGCAGAAAACGCCTAGTCCTGCTGCAAGTAAGTAGTGATTGAGTATCAGAAACCACTACAACTGAAACACTTACCGATTTTCAAGTGCTTCAAGTCTATAAAAAACATACAGTATTTTAAACGGCCTTTGTCGGCTCTTGGAAAAATAGACATGGAAGTGCTGCTGATTTAGTCTGTGTAGCCTAAAATATAACAATTTTTCCTCAATTCGATTTAGTAATTATTTTCTCTGCTGTCAGTGAAATAGCAACCCTGTCCAAAGATTTGAGCTTCATCTTTTGGGCTGAATCAGCTCATCTTTGAGCTGAATCATTTAACAGCATTGCTGAAGAAAACCTAAGCAAGCAGCAATAACTATAGGTCTTAAATTTGAGTCTGTTTAGGCCATATTAAAAATATCTTGTTTTTAGTCATTTTGGCACTCTGGTCCCAAAGAGCTACTGCAATCCTGATAAAAGCATCTAGGCATGCATTGAAATAAAAATTTTGTAGAGCATATGCCTCCTTAAGAAGAAAACAACATATTAAAGATATCTTGTTTTTAGTCATTTTGGCACTCTGGTCCCAAAGAGCAACTGTAATCCTGATAAAAGCATCTAGGCATGCATTGAAATAAAAATTTTGTAGAACATATGCCTCCTTAAGAAGAAAACAACAAAAACAGCATTGGAGAAAATATAATTTTCGCCTCTAACTGGTTTATAGGACCAGTGAAATGGCTTATGAAAAAAAGCTTGTTCAAATTATTATGTCTTGTCATCTTGAAGCGTCTTTAGTCAGAATATAGTTTATATTAAAATCTTGACGGAATTACAGAATTTCTGTCTTGTTGATAACACTGGTCGTTTTTACCAGCAAGCATAAAGGTGTTCCAATAATTGTGAGATTCTAAAATAAATTTACAATTGGTATTATTGGTCGCGGAGAGAAATTGCTGCTTGAATACTTTTGTTCCTTACAAATGGTCAGTAGAAGATAGAAATCGAACCTTTGTTCAGTATGGGGATGAAACAGAGAAAAGTCTCTCCAAAATTTGCAAACTTTCTAACCACTTTCCCAAAATAATTGAATGAAGATTTTTTCGAAACATTACCACCTACAGATCTAGCTTAAGAAAATGTCAGATACAAGCCAAACTTGATAGTAAGACACCTTGAGGCTTTTGATCAGGACATCTAGCAGAAATAATTTTTGAAATCAACAAGCTTTAATATTTGAGTAACCCTTAGGGGAATCAGCGACTAGATATCTGTAAGGGACGGGAAGGGTGATGGCCTTTTAAGTTCCTATTCTCGGGAATTAAACAGAAGATAGTGTCAGATATCAGCTAAAATTGATAAAAATTGGAAGTAAGTCCTAGAGTTTTACTCTTTTGGATTTTGTATCTGATCCAACTTCTATAAGGAAAATGGGTCTCGAAATTCAACATTGATCCGCATAACATAATGTACTATCGTTTCTCAGTCAAACTCTGTAGATAGTACACAAGACTTTTTTAGCTCGGTTCTTTTGGGTACCCACCCAGCCTCAAATCCCTGTGGGGTAGGGGTCTCCTAAGTACATGTCATCAGAAGATTTGTTGGAGCGGATGGTTAGAGCTTAACTGCAGGAAGTAAGAGCTAGCGTTTGAGCTTTGTCTTTTGGAGATCCAGCGCTGATGCGACATTTGCGGGAGGAGGAGGAAAAAAAATCACACCATTCTTCTCACATGGAAATCTAGCAGCTGAATTTACCAAATCTCAGATAGAATTTCTCAGAAGCAATAGCAGGTGTCTAGCTCAACTTTTGAGCAGTCTGTACCAATTCTAACCTTGGGAAAAGGCCCTAAATTCTTGTGTTCACGGCATCCACCAGAATGGGCTGTCGTATCTGAGCGAAATTGTGCGGAAAGCAAGAATTGACAACCTTGTTAGGCTTTTTGAGGGCCAGAAACAGATTTGGCCATGGTAGGGGTGAGCCAGAAGAAGCTCTATAAGCTTTTATGCTCAAGACACCTAAAAGGATGTATTACCAAGTACCAACCAAAAATAATCAGAAGTTTTTTGCACTCACGATCGATTTGGTCTCCGCAACAGAGAGAATACTAGGGGAATACTAAGCTCAGGTGATAAAAGCTCAGGTGGTACTAAGCTCAGGTGATAAAAGCTCAGGTGATACTAAGCTCAGGGGAATACTAACTCAGGGGAATACTAAGCTCTTTTTACAGGCACTTTTAACGGCAAAATCCGCCCTAAACAATAATTTACATGGGTACAGGGGTAGCGATTCGTAAGGAGAGCAGTCAATGAATTGACACATAGACATTGTTCCGGTGAAATACATATACTGTATATATAACATACAATACTGTATGTTTCGGTGAAATATCCAATTTTTTATATATTACGCCAAATGGGCTTAACGATTAAATGAACGAGCTAAAAATGCTGAATTTTATAGACTTTCAAATATTTGCTCCATAAAAGTTAGGTTAGAAAAATACATAAAGAGGATTAATCCCTTGTTACCGAAAAATGGCTCATTTAGAAGTCAGAACTGCTAGCATCACGAGCAGTGGTGCTAGTTGAATTTAAAATTTATGCTAAAGTAGTGCCACCAGCAGCATAGCGATGTAAAATAAAAATGAAGAAGCACAATATCCTTTCTTTTTCAAGACAAACTTAACTGTCATCTATTATTTTCAATCATTTTGACTATAATTATAGATGACGCTTGCTTGGCTCTACAGATATTTACCGTTAATCTGGAGCCATGATTAATTTTTCGGTCAGAATTTCAAGGGTTTACCAAAATTAGAGCAAACTTTCCTTTCCTAGACCATGAAAAAGCAGAGCAAGCACTAAGCTTAACGCTTGAAATTGCGACCATGGTTTCAAAATTACGAAAAAACTTCAATTTTTTCTAAATCTTGCCTATTTTTATGGATAAGACTATCGAATCACGATTTGTATGGCAAACTTGTGTTAATGGGATGTGGCTGTTCGGTTAAGGCAATTCAAATGGCACCATCTGGTATTTTTATCAACACGATTTATTAGGCTTCATTATATACTGCATGTAGTTCTCGAAATGCTCAGAAGTTCGTTTTCCTGGATTGCGTTAAATCTCCTTCCTCAGTTTTAGAAATAGTTTTTAAAGTAAAATTTCGTTGTCAAAACAGCTTTTATGCACATAACCAGAGGCGCCATTTGGGGGGGGGCACCCCAGATTTTCCAGGGGGCCCAAGCTTCCACCAAAAAGGGTCCTTTGCCGGCCATAATAATAATACTATTTGCTATTAACCATTGTAAACTTTGAAAGCAGGTTAGATACATAATCTAATTCTTAAGTTCTGTCAAATGCCCGTTTTCTAGATGATTATATTAATATTATAAATTCGGAATATTTACAGTAATTCCTCTAAGTTGATAGACTAAAATAGGTCAGTTCCTGGCCTATCATTTCTTGATGGAATCGTTCCTTGTTATCTTCCATTTGCAGTACATAGAAGCAATTACGCGAGCGACGAAATCGCTGACTCAGCGACTCCATGCCGTCGCCGTCGACTTGGTTATTTCTCGATCGCGCACCCTGATTCAGGCCACAAGAAACAAACTCACCGACCTGCGTTCAGATGCTTCATTTGTACCGCTTTTCAAGAAGGCTAAAGAGTTTGCAACAGAAATCGAAATTGAAGTACCTGCTGTGAATGGACCCGCGACTAGACCCTCTGTTGGTCAGAAAGGACGACCATGAAGAATTCAAAAGATCACCAAGCATCGGAAAAAATTTGTGACAACTTTGACGCTAGGAAGGAATTTCATCGAATCTGGAAATTGGACTACTACTTTGGCGGATAAAATGAAGCAAGAACACTTCAAAACTTTTGACCGTCTACTAGCCGAATTTGACAGAAGGTTCACAGATAACTTGCCAGTGCTGAGTACGCTCGAAGCCTTGGATCCAAGCTCAACCAAGTTTATGGACACAGAGCTGCTCAAGCTTTTTTCTTCTCTTTACGGCGAGCTGGATATCGACAGCATTCTTCTCGAATCTCAAGCCGGTATTGCCAAGCGTTTCTTGCTCAATGAGGAGAAAAAGCCGGAAAACTTCCTAGACATTGTCGACCATCTTTAGGAATTACCAGTGGCTTACTCAGAAGTAATTAAAGTACTTCGTACTGCTGCCACACTTCCTGAGACAACAGCAAGCAATGAGCATTTGTTTTCTAGCCTAGAAATAGTGAAAAACTACCTGCGGTCTACAACAGGAGATGATCGTCTCAGTCACCTCCTTTTGATATTTGCAGAGAAGGTTTTAGTAAAAAATTTGGACTTCGACCAGCTTGTTGACAATTTTGCAAAGATGAAAGCTCGGCGGTTCCCCTTGTTACCTTGACTGTTGTTATATTTTTTTCTTGTTATGTTTTTCCTTTTTGTAAATATATTTGATCTGGAAGATTTCTGCTGAAGGGACACTGAGATTTTGGTTATAACCCTCAGCATAACAATGAAGGTTACTTTCACCGACGTATTGTTTACTTAAATAAGAAAGTTTCTCGCTGAGGAATGCCAGCCTGTAGTCTGGTTGAATTTTCCACTTTCAGTTTAATCACTTAACCTCGTTGATTGTATTCTTCGTTGTTATAATTAATCTTAGAGGTCAGTGTGGCTGAGTTCCACATTTGGTTACAGTACATTTCCAAGCAACACACGGGTGCTGAAAATGCATTTTTACTTAGAATATTCGATCAATGTGCTGCCAAAACCCGGATTTTTCTTACGCGACACAAAGTGAATCGGGGGGCAGATGGAGTTCATGCCCACCCCAAGATTTGGCCCAAATGGCGCCTCTGCACATAACAGTCATTCGTTACAGGAATAACTACCTGTTAATATCAGCAACAAAATATAGCACAATCTCGAAAGTAAAACAGTTTAAAATAGGGATAAACCTTTTAATTGACAGTGAATAGATATAAAATTATTTAACTGGATATTTCGAACACACAGTGTTCATCATCAGCAGTAAAAAAAAGAGTTTTTTTTTACTGCTGATGATGAACACTGTATATGTGTTCGATATATCCAGTTAAATAATTTTATATCTATTCACTGTCAATTAAAAGGTTTCATCCCTATTTTGAACTGTTTTACTTTCGTTATGGAAAGGCAATGTGGTCTTTGAAGTTTTCTATAGCACAATCTATGTTTTTTTGCTCTCTTGTAACATTTAGGTTTTAAAAAGCTCGTGGTAACGAACTGTAAGTAAGAAACGACGCTACTCAATAGTAACCAAAATGAAGAAATATTCATATCAATAGATATGTAAAAAGGATTGGATTATAATGCTGATTCCGAATACATAAGATTCGTTAATTTTTGGATTTCCGGTCAAAAGCTACGAGCTTTAGAAAATTTACCCGATTTTTGAAAAAAAAGGAAATTTCCCCTAAAAGTAAAATAATCTTACCGAAAATCCCACCATCATATTCAGTGTATTAGAGAGCCCTATTGTGTAGGTTTGAAGCTTCTATTTAGAAAATGTGGAATGTTCTATTTTTCGCCAGAAGAAAGATCACGGATGTGTGTTTATTATTTTTTTTTTCGCCAGGAGTGGTCACGTCAAACCAATGGTCCTAAAACATCGAGAAAGGGCTCATTAGAGCGGTAACTAAAACATTCTAGCACCTTTTAAATAACCAAAAACATTGGAGGGTAACTTACCCCCTCCGACCCTCCATTTTTCCCCAAAATCGTCTGATCAAAATTTTAAGATAGCCATTTTCTTCAACATGGTTGAAAGGTCCAATAACTATTCCTTTAGAGATAATATGAGTAGTGGGGGGAGGGCAATACTCTGGTTAGCACGCTTGAGGCTCTAAAGATTATAGCCTAAACCTCATTGCATACATCCTAAACCTCATTTGCATACTTACATGAGCACATATTCTGCTCATGCTACTTAAAAAACAGATGTAGAGAACTTGAAAAACGATTTGTAATGACATGATTTTCTTGTATGAAAGCGGCTTGAGAATGAGGTTATTAACAATATTGAAATTGATTTATAATGAATAAACGAAGTCAAGATATACTTCTTACGAAATCGTAATTTACTAGATTTATAAAGCCTTACCTTTTAATTTCTCCTTTTAAAAAAAATCAAATTTTTCATTGTACGAAATATACAAATATGCTATCCTTACTCCCTAGTTCAACAAACAGTGATAAACCAAGGTCTAATTACGCTTAGCGTTGAGCTGTAACTTCTTATCGAAACAACCCATCAGAAGAAAAATTTGATGTCTAATAGGGGGACAGTTAAATATGCTATGTAAAGAGAACGCTATAATTTTGCGATGTTATCTTTTTTTAAACATTTTCGATTAGCCTAGATCAAAAGAGAAAAGATTTTTTTTTTTTTTTTTTTTTTTTTTTATGAAGCTCGTAAAGAAAATAATAGTAATTGAAGTCAATATTAAAAGAAAAGTAGATAAGTATTAGTTAACAGTGAATTATGCTGAATTAAAGACCGTTGAATTGAAACAAACAAATATATAGGTTAACATTAAAACAAAAACACAAATTGTGGGGCTTCTAGTGCCCTTCCCTGGGGTAGACAGCAAATGCAGTGGGTTTCTAGTTACTGAATTGTAACATTATACAAGCTCTGAGTGTTTTAGATGTTGTAGAAGGGCACAGCTGACTCCAAAGTGCTTAAACTGGTTTAAATTGAACTCTGAGAAGTAACTGTAGATATATTTTCTAGCTCTAGGATACTGTTTAAGAAATGAAGGTACATTTTCTGAAAAACTGATACGTAAGCTCTTTAGAACATGCTAATAAAAATTAATAAAGTCGAAAATTTTTTAAGTGATGTTACGTCGGCACTATGCGGGGAAATGGTACAACCTTAAACGTTGTTAAGTGTTCCTAGTTTCTTAAGATATTATTTTTAACTATAGGACACCATTTGAGACGTGAACGTACATATTTTAGGCTCTAATGAAATTAATAAAGTTAAAAACTAAAATTAAAAAAAGAAATTAAAAAAGTAAAAATTAAAAAGAGAAATTAATAAATCTGTATTCTGTATTCTAATTAAACAGGTATTGTGTCTCAAAAGTCGATCTTTAAAAAATGGGACCAACAGTCAAACTTCAGTGTTAAGAGCAAGGTATTGTGGAGGGGGGAACCCAATCATATACGGAAAAATTTGTTTGTTTAAATTTTTATTGTTGCTCCTTACTTTCGACTGAAAAATTTAGTTTTTTATTTAATTTCGGATCGTTTTTTAAATAATATCAGTAAATCTGGCTCACCCGCCATGAAAAATTCCCTTCACTTACGGGAAACTCCTCCTTGCAAAGTTCCTTCCCTGTAAAATCCATCCCCCCCACCGTAAGAATTTTTTCCAGACAATTCCATCTTCGCTGAATTCTATCTTCCCCCCCTGTCCGTAAAATTTCTTGCAGAAACTTCAGCCTGAAAAATTCTACTAAATATACATTCCTAGATATACTTTCCTAAAAATCCGAACACGCAGAAAATTTCCCTTGGACCATTCCACGCGTAAAAGTGAAAAGGCAAATAAAAAGAATTTCGTAAAGGAATTTTGTAAAATCTCTTCAATATAAAATTCCCCCCCAGGGGAAAAATCACCCCCGTAAATTTCCCTTCGAAAGAAAAATTATCTCCATGGAAACCAATCCTAAGTACAATATCCCCCCTTCCCCCGAAAAATGTCGGCATACTTCCCAATATAAAATATTATACATAAAGAATGGGTAAATTTTATAACTTAGGACCTGAGGTCATGTTATCTCCAAAAGCATGATTTTTCTGACTTTCTGACTATGCAAAACAAAACTGCTACCTCAAAATTTCGATCGGACGATTTTAGGGAAAAAGGGGCTTGGGAGGGGGGCTAATTATCCTCAAATATTTTTAATCACTTAAAAAGGACACTAGAATTTTTAATTTCCTTTCAAATGTTTCCTCTTTCGATGTTCTAGGACAATTGGTTCGATACAATCACCTCTAGGGGAAAAAACAAAAGCCAAGAGCACATATGGCACTTGTAACGAGGTCGGAACCTAAAATTAGACTGGGTATTAGAGTTATCGATTTTTGCTGTACTTTGTTTACTGGGAATTATTACAAAGATAAACTCTCAAATGCAGTGCTCCTGTAGTCTCTTCTTGTTCAGTATTGCAACGTTTGTCCCACCAACTTTCATCCCGATCTCTCCACTCTAAACTTTCCAACATTTCCGGTTCCAACTCCAACTCCCCCAATGTCATCGGATCCAGTCGGGATTTAAAATAAGAGCTCTTAGAACGAGCTCATTCTAAATATCAAATTTCATTAAGATTCCGTAACATGTTTGTAAGTTAAAAATACCTCATTTTTTCTGATTTTTCCGAATTAACCGTCCTTCCACTCCCCCCAGATGGTAATATCAAGGAAGCGACTATTTCTAATTTAATCTGGTCCGGTCCCTGATACGTCTGCCAACTTTCAGTCATCGCTATATTGATCATCTATATAGTTTCGAATCTTCTTCATGTGAAAATTGGGATGGTCCGGGATTCAAACCTCAGACCTCTCGTATCCTAAACGAGAATCATACCCCTAGACCAGTAAGCCATACTCTAGAAAAAATATCATTTGTTTTATGGGCAGATACAATTCTTGTCAACTATCTCGTTCGCTCGCTCTAAGATAGTCTAATTGGGGAAGCGACCATTTCTAATTTAATCTGGTCTGGTCCCTGATAAGCCTGCCAACCTTCATCGTCCAAACTTATCTGGAAGTGCCGGAACTAGCAAAACCGGGAACGATAGACAGACAGACAGAAATTGCGATCGCTATAGTTCACTTGGTAAATACAAATTGCCAGAAAAAAAACACACCCTTGGTTTTTCTTCTGACAAAAAATACAACATTCCACATTTTTACGGATAGGAGCTTGAAACCTCTGTAGTAAGGTTCTCTGATATACTGAATTTGATGGTGCCAATTTTCGTTAAGATTCTTCGACTTTTAGGCGATGTTTCGCCTATTTTGGAAAATCTGACAAATTTTCTCAGGCTCGTAGCCTTTTATGGGTAACACTAAGCTTAATGAATCTTATGTATTTGGAATTTACACAAGAAGCCGAATCTTTCGATATTTTTATTGATTTCAAAACGCCGTTTTTTAATTTTCGGTTACGATTGAGCCGTTTCGCTCGTTACATGAACTGTTTTATCAACAAATCTATGTCACTTTTATTCAACTGGAGGTCCCATGGACTTCTTCCTGTCCGGTTCTAATATTGCTTAGGCACTTTGTTCAGACTTGAGTATAGTTATTAGTCTTTGAATTGCACTGGTACTTTCTTTTATTGAACAAATTTCAATTTCTGACCAAAATCAAATTTCTTAGTTTTAATCATTTAAATAATGTGAAAATTACGACTTGACACATTATTAAAATTTGCAAATAACAACTAATTTTGATAATATTTGAATTAAGTAGGCTATTATGCTTTTTACAAACTGAATCTTTTTTTCGTTTAACCTACTTCAATAACATGAATAGAAAACAACAGGCTCTGATGAGGGTTTTTACTCAACATCGCAGGTCATACCTAAATCAATGTTAAATACTCTAAATCTAGACTAAACGGGCCATATTGCTTGTTTTTCTGTTTTTTTTTATCATGTAACTATACTGTGTTTTTTCTTATGATGTAATAAAATTTAAAGACAACAACCAACTTTGATAAGATTTGCGCTCGTTTTTTATTTATTTTTTTTTTTTTTTTTTATTTATTTTTTTTTTTTACGGCCAGAATGTTTTTCCTTTAATCTACTGCAATAAAATGTATAGAACAGTTGACTTTGATAAGAGATTTTTATTCAGTATCACAGGTCATATCTAAATCAATATTACCAATTCACAAAAGAAATAATCACGACAGAAATAGCCACTTTCTCTAATTAATAAGATTAATAAACTACCCATTTCCAACATAACTTCAAATATATGTATATATTTATAAGGCGTTAGGCACAATGTATAAGCGAAAGACCAGACAATATTGATAAGTTCAAAATTAAACAAGAAACCAAATTCCCTGAGACGATCCCCTCAGTTATAATACAAAAAAAGCATCGGTTTAAAAATGAATTGCGAAGGAAATAGTGGGTTTAAAACACTCACTGGATATAAACCCAAACACCTTCAACCAATTAAATAGTATGTTCAAACCGGTATTAAATATACATATAAAACACATTAAAAACGCTCAAAACAATGTGAAAAATCAAATCAGAAGATGGCAGGGTTGTCTAATAGTTTAAATCACAGACAGATGGCCATTGGATATCTAACTATGACAACATTTCAAGTAATAAAAATGATAAGAAACAATAAATATAAAAGCATGCACACGGATTTTTCGGGGGGGGGGGAGGAATTCCAGAAAATACGACAGACATCAGCTAATTGAGTGGAAAATATTATAAACGAAAGTAAAACGAAAACGAAAGTTATCTACGTTAAAATATTATAAGCTATGGGACGAACTGTAAAATGATCCTCATTTCCAAGGAAGGGGAAATCATTTTGCCCCAGATATTTTTTAATAGCTGATAAACAACTTTCGTATTTAACCCCCTCCTCTTGCCTCCAGAAAATATATTCTGATGTCACTGCTTGTGAATACAATTATAACCAGCTGATTAAAACCGTGTCTTGTTGGGAAAGACAAAAATGGCTTAATTCCTCGAAGACTTGCTTTGTGAGCAGAAAATAAATTAAAAAAGTAAAAATGGATTTTATCTTTGCTTCCTACCCCGAACAATCTATCTTGTCCAAACAAGTTCAAGGCAATGCATAAATATTTTCTTATTTGTCTCTTAACACCATGATTTATTTCTTCTTTTTTTAATCAGTTAACAGCGCCTTTTTTTCAAAAAAGCAGAAAATTTTATGTGTATTTTTTCAACTATTGCAATTCTTAACAGTAAAAATTACCAAAATAAATTTTTACCATTTTTAATTATTCAGAAAAGCTTAAGACTTTTAGTTAAAATATTTTGGCTATCCATTCGCAATTTAAAAAGAAAATTATACACACAAATATATATATATATAAATTAGATTTTGAAGAACATGTTATTTTACAATTTCTAGAATTTATAAGACTAGAATTTACAACTGAAAATGGGAATGCAGAGAAAAATAAAAGGGGAAATTATATACACCATCTTCTGATAATGAAAAAATTAACTTGCCATTGTTAATAGAGATCACACAAAAACTACAAAACCCAAAAACACTGATTTATCACACAAAAATCACTACCCAAAACAAAGGCACAATGCCTAGAATTAAAAAGCCATTTTAGATAAATTTTACTACTATAATTAACGTGATAATGCACGAGACTTGTGTACAAGCGTAACCTATTTAGTATTTTCAAAAGTCTTTTTTGGTTACACACTGCATATTTGATTCTAAATTTCTCAATTTTTCACAATATAAAACATAAGTTAGAAAAGTAAAAGACAAGTTTTCAATCCACTTCTTTTTTGTTTTGTAGAGCTTTATCGTTAATCTCAGTCTTAGGTTTTGTCGGTGTTAGGTTTCCAAATAAGCTTGAAACAAAAACACAAAAATCCAGGCAAGTCTGAGAATACCCACTTCTAAATAGCAGAAATATCAATAAAACAGAGTGCTTATTAGGTAGAACTTTTTTGTGTACATATTGAACCAGCAGTAGAGAAGTGTCAAAATTATCTAAAAAATTATGAATAGAACTGCAAAAAATAATCTCAATATAAAATTATGTTTGTTTTTACAAATTTCGCAAGTAGTTAATATTAATAATTGATATATTTCGGATAACTTGTATTAATTTATATATTGCAAAATAGTAAGTTTAACCATGTTTTAACTCAATTACGGACATTCTTGATAGAAGCACTCTATTCATTTCATTTCAATACACGCTTTACATTGTTTATCAAGAACAGCAGGCAGTGGTGAGGTTATATTTCTACTTCGTGGGGAGAGGGTTCAATATATATTAACAGGCATGAACTCTCTAATCAACATGTAAAAAAAATTATGCAACTTCTATGAGAATTATTAAAACTCGAATTTGAGGAGGATCAAGACCCCAGCCCCACCACTGACTGCGTCTATCGATGGGTTGCCTACTTTTCGTCTCCTGGTGTACAACTTGGAGTGCTTTTTGTTCAGCTACGCGTGGCAACTCCGCTTCTTTGAGCAAGACATGGCATATTTCCACCACGCGTAGCGCACGCCACTCAATTTACAGGTTTTTGAAAGTAAGTAACTCTTCGATATTTCTTTAACGCATCATTTAAAAAATCAGAACCAAACAATGAAATTCGCAAATCAAACATTATCATAGTATTAAAATTCAATATAACAAGGCACAGGCCGATAATCATCATACATAAATAATAGGGTTATGTCCTATGTTCCAAATAGCAGGATTACTGATATGTGTATTACTTCTTTCAAAATTAAATAGGTCGAAATGACGATGGGAAGAAGCCCGATTTTTCTGGTTGCTGACCCCCTGAGGCTTCCGGGGATTGTGAGGCTTCTGATGGACTAGCAAATTTTGGCGGTTTTCAAAATTTCGATAACTGGGAAGGAAAGGAAAGCTTCCTGTAACTTCTTTGCGGTCGCAGCCAGCTGGGTCTGGAAAAAGAAAAAAATAATTAGGTTCGGCTCAAAATTTATCCTACATAAAAGTATATAAAAATCCTAGCAAGAGGCGTATAGACAAATTTCGTTTAGCGTGGGGTTGATATTTTACGAAGAGGATATAATTCAACAAAACGAAGCAGAAAGTATTTCTATTGGTTTCAGATGTATCCGTTCATCGTTCCAGAATTATAATAGTAGGACTTTTTCTAAGAAAACGATCTAAACTTGCTGAAAAATAGCAATTTTCCCTATCTTTGTAGGTTTTCAACGAATTTTAAATCTAAAAAATCGAATTTCGAAAGTAATTCGTAAATAGCAAGTAAATGTATATAAATAAATTTCAGCAATCGAGTGGCAGCAAAATTGTCGTCTTACGCTAAAACTTTAAAACTGCAAGATTGCGGAAAAATGACATATCAGAAACTTACACAGGAATTGTAAACCTTAAAGGCTTTTCATCATTATTAAGAGAACGGCACACCTAAGAACGATGTGGCCAGTGTTTCCTTTTGAAATTTTGAACGGAAGAGTAACCTGAACAATTAAGATTTCGTAAGTGTAAACACATAGGCCTGCTTCAAGCGTAAACAATTGATTATTTCTGGATGATAAACCATAAGAATCTCACAAGGTTTATCACCTACCTACCTACCTCTCTCTCTCTCTCTCTCTCTCTATATATATATATATATATATATATATATATATATATATATATATATATATATATGTCATTCCATCCTTAAAATATATATATATTCAGATCCAACCTGCCCCTCACTAGGATTTTTCAATCATCCGACTATACTTTGAAAAATAACTTTTTTGTATCTTCATTTTAAAAAAGCGATAAAACACATCCCGCTATTTCTTCAGGAATTGGCGCTATATATGCATATGTACAAAATATTACCCTAAAAACGGTGACGCACGATGGGAAGAGGCTTGGAGCTCACCCTCGTTCCTCGAAATCCTAGATTTTCCCGAATTTGTTGGTACTTCTTATTCAATTATTAAATAAATACTGTTTGATTTATTATATGTGAGTTGAGTTTTTCTTAAAAATACAACCTAACAATATATAAACAAACACTTGCACTAGTTACTTATGAATTTTAATGTTTGATTGTACAATTATTGTTTATTTCTGATCCTCCCTCTACACAAATTGGTATCTGCAGCCTTTCATTCAATAATTTTCAACTAAATTATGCGAAGGGTAAAATAATTGACGGATGCATATTTTTGCGAACTTGGAATGGGGAATATCATCGCAATATTGACAGTCTTCTTGCATGGCTTCTGTTTTTTCCTTGGGATATTTTCCCCTCTCATGGGGAAAAACAGAATTCGAAGAAGCAAGAATTTGGGTAACTTAACTTTTCCGATAATAGAGAGAACGCAGTTTTAGTATAATGAGTGAAAGTCTGTTAAAAAAGAGGGGGAGTCATAAAAGTTTAAATTTATATCTGACTCGAATCTGCTTTTAATCTTTAAACATTTATTGGAAGTGGCATAACTAGAAACTTTAACGCCCGCGGGGAGGGGCTCAGGCCCACCTCTAAAAATCTTACGCTTTCTGGGCATTTCTTATTCAAATTATCAAGAAAAAATATTGTTGCCCCCTCCCCCACCTCTAAAAATTCGTGCGTACAAACCTGAGTTGGAGTGCTCATTAATGGGTCGGCCACTTAACGCTACAAGAACTCTGTAGTAATTGTAGCAACAGGGAGAACATTTACCTCCCCTAGCCATGCCCCCTGTCCAAAATAAACGCATCTGTTCGCGCCAGGTAATAGATGTCCACACAAGAAAAAATAGCATGCTATTGCAACAGTGACTCAATTTTCTCCGTAGTAAAAACTATTGGTAAGTTAAATATGAATACAAAGATATAATTTTTGAATTAGCACTTGCATTATTTGTCTTGACAGGAACTTAATAGTTGGTAGTAAAGCTGCCCTAAAACTAACTCGGAAAACGAAGCTTAATGATACGAGTTGAAGTAAAATTAAATAAGAAATCTTCAAGGCAAATTGAGAGAATAAATTCAAAACGAAACTGAAATAAGTTTCCCAGCTTACATGTGAATTATTCGGACAATTTTGCTTATTAATTACTAGATAAAGATGACAGTAACTTTAATCAAAATTAACCTTGCAATGTTGTCACCAAAAATCAAACTTCTTTTTTTAAGTAAGAGTAAAAAAAAAGAGAAAAATAAACTTGTATATGTTTCGGTCCTCCAAATAATAACAACTTCCTAGCCATTTGTTTTGAGCAATTTAGAAGTTACAAGATTACATACAAAGACTACTAAAAGGGGTCCTCTGGCCCGTCCCTCTCCATGATTACACCCAAGGTTTTTGCGACTGTTTCCATATTTTCATATGCTTTATCCCACAACTCCACTTGACTTTTCTATTTGGGTTCCCCGGAATGTCACCCTCTCCCAAATCAATCGATGCGAACAAGCCTGGCTGTATGAGCAAGTAACGTTTTTCAAACTAAGATAAATGGAACAAGATATTCAAATTATTTGGCCGATTTCACCAATTTCTAAATCAAGAGGGATAAATCAAGGGGTTGCCTACTTTCCGCCACCTGATATACATCTCGGAACGCAACATGCGCCGCAAATTCCGCCACGCGCGGCAGTCCCAGAAACGCTTGGCACGCGTCACCAAGTATACGTGATTTCTGACAGTCGGCAATAATTCGGGATAAACATGCACTTTGAATTTAACTAAGAGCGAGTTTTTGATGCGGTTCTTTTTTTTCTTTTTACTCGGAATGCCTTTTGAATTTGAACTGCCGGCTTTTCTTCAGTTTTACCACTAAATTTTCAATGTATATTTTGTACATACAATCAACATAATTTGATACATAAATATTAACTAATTTAATTCATCTAAAATATCTAATATGCTTAAATATTAAACACAAATATTCATAAAAGTAAATCTTATGTACAGAATCAAGAATATTCGACATTACAAATAAAATGCAATAGGTCTTAAATTTCAACCCCGAAGAGGTGGCGTTATAAAAGGAGATCAGTTTACGAAAGGCCAAGGTGGTGGGCAAGGCTGTACCCAGGGGGTGGGTTGGGTTAGGAGGTTTGAGCCCCCCCCCCCAAAAAAAAAAAATTGTCCGAGTCGTAAAAAACGCAACAAAAATGAATATAAACAGGTATTTTATGCGTTTTTTAAGTTATTTTTTTTAGAAACCCTCCGAAGTTATTTTGTAACCCCCCTCCCCCCCAAAAAAATGTACACGGCCCTGTGGCGGGCATCCCCTCCAAACGCTACAAAAATTATAAAATCCTCTGCACAACGTAAAATTGCTAAAAATAGTTTTTGCAGCGTGTTTTCTCGAACAAATCCTCAGCTCCCCCCCCGCCTCAAAGAAAAAATAAGATGAAGTCTCCGTGTAGACACATGTCCATTTTGGTTTTCACGTTTGATGTAATGGTTTTTTTAATTAGTAAACAACTTCTGGGGAAAATCCGGAAAAATTCTAAATCAATTAAACCTCCTTTCTCCCATGCATAGATGCCCTTACAACCAGAAAATCCTTTCAGTATTTACGTGACAGTTTTCTTTCAGTGCTAGACCAACTGACAATATTACGTCAAGAAGTAATCGTCTGATCAAAATAAAACTTTTATAAAAATGACTTTTATTATTTGATTTTTCAGTTGAAAATCGTCTTTCAAAATTTAATTCATTAAAATGTTTAAATTGAACGGGATTTAAAGCCATTTCAGTTAAGGATTTGCATTATGAAAACACATTTTGTCAAAGATCCAGATTGCTAAAGGCTTCGTGTTCAAACATCACGAACCAAATTCCGTCTGAGGTTTTCAAAGTATATTTCTATGCAATCCAAAAATGATGATTTCATTATTTTAAATATAGTTTGATATTTAACAACAACGGTAAACCATGATAGCAGAACTACAAGAAACAAACAACAAAACAAATAACAAAACAAAATAACAAAATAAATAAAATAAATAACAAATAAACAAAATAAATAAACAAATAACAAAACAAAAAACAAATAACAGAAAAGCAAAAAACTACAAAAAACAAAGTCCTGGTATTGTCAAGGGGTTACTAGGCTATAACACATCGTGTATATCAGGATTGGCCACTACAGCTGATTTTGTGAGCCATTTTGGAAATGAGGCGTAAGGTCACAAACCGCATGTAAAAAATATATTGACGTTATTTAGAATGAAAAATTGAACCATAGGTCTTCATGTATAAATTCAGGGCATTTGATTGAGCCAAGTTCGTCATGAACGTCAACTAAATTTCCTTGGGTCCTTGTGTATCACCAAATACAGGTGTACAGAGTGCCAACCCTTAAGACAGAGGAATCAAAATTTTAACGGGGAGAGGGGGGACGACGCAGCAAATACGTTTTCAGTCAACCACAATTAAAAACTTCAGGGAGGGTCCTTTGAACCAGAATCGGGGGGAAATCCTTTTCCTCTGAATTTACTCTCATGTGCATGTATTCAGCAACAAGCATATTTGTTTATTCTTCTTAACAAAAAATAGATTCAAGATCACTTGACTTGACACCAGGCATAAACCCTATCCATTCATCACTTTTTGTGTTACCTTAACCAAACCCGACACAAATCGAAAAAAAAGGTTCTGTCAATAGGGATTTTTTTTTATAAGACCTCTTTTCATTGATGAAATTGCTCGAACATAAGAGTTCCTCCGTCATAAACTATTGGCTGATTATAGCACAAAGCCTTGCCCCATGTTAGGAGGGTCGATTTTGAAAAGGCAATTTCTTTAATTAGCTCTTAAAACACGCTGCTCGAGGTATAATTTCCTAACTTGGGATATCTGACCAGAACAAAAAAATAAGGTGTCATTTCGGAAAGATAGAATTTGCATTATCTGCACCGCTTTCCATCATAAATACGTTATCCAATAAATGAAAAGGAGCATAAAATACAAAAAAGACAACAAGTTTTTTTCAATACGGTATATAGGCCTAATAAAAGAAAAGTAATAAGCACTTTTACACAAAATTACTATAACAATTCTCATTTAATGCTTCAACTATGTGTACTTATACTGGCAGTATTTACACCCAGGAATGTCCTCCGGAAAATCACCCCCGCTCCCCCCCCCAAAAAAAAAAGAAAAATAAAACCTGTGCAGCTAATGTAGGCAAGTAAATCGTAAGAGACTAAAATTCCGCTTTAAAAGTATTATTCAAAACATATATAGATATAATTGAATGGAAAGAATTGAGACAATTAGAAAAGCTGGAATATGACAAAGCGGATGAACCCAAACACGAAGGGATAGAGGGCAAATTTTTCCGGCGATGAGCACCAAATGACCATACATATAATCCTTTTATTTTTTTAAATATACATCGAACCTAGCACACAAATTGTCAAAAAACCGAAATCCCCGATTACCAAAGGTAGGACCTCTGTAAAATCTGAAAATTTGGGGCAACAGTAAACTTTTGTATACAAATTATTGAAAAACTAAAAATAAACGGAAAAAACTGAAAAAATTGGGCTTAAAGTACATGTTTTAGGCTCCAGTATCCCCAGGAATATTTTCTGAAACCCTACTTTGGGTTAAACTACTAGGTAGAATTAAATTCTAAAAAAAAGTTTCCTCAAGTTAGCTTTACATTTGAAATCATTTAAGTTTATATATTTGAAATAATTATAAAAACCAATTCTTTTGGCGTATTGATTTACGCTAAAATTCTTCTTTTTTAGAGTTTTTGATAACTATTTGCCCGAGTCGTTCCTTACTTACAGTTCGTTATCACAAAATGTTTGAAAATCATAGTCTCAAAATATTAGGTCAATTTCAGCTGAGACTTTATATAAAATTATTATGTTACTAAGCTAGGCGATTCGAAACGGTACCATAAACAAATTGAACTGAACCGTTAGAATTGGCACTGAAAAAGTAAGTCTCAAAACTGCGTAATTTGTACTTGCTGTATCTCGACCTTCTAAAATAATGACAACTCTCTTTGCATGCTGATTCTTTTTATACGGTTCAAATAAGATAATATTCACTACACCGAGGAGCTAAACTGAAGTATTTTTTATAACTGATTCTATCCCACCTAAAAATCTTTTTTGCGAAGATTTTATTTTTACAGCAAAAATAATGACATACTAAACAATATTTATTTTAGATAATATATTTAATGATAATAATAATCAAATCCATTTTTTAAAATTAAAAATTGTCCCTCAGAGAAACGACAATTTTAAGGCCAGTAATAAAAACGGTATTTGTTAATCAAACGAAACAGCCAAGAATTACGCTTAGGTTAGATCTCGCAAAACCAGTTTCATAGCCAAATAGACAAATGACGGGTGACAGAATGCATGGGGCGTGTAATATTTGAGCTAATATTTGCACATTAAGGGGAGGGGGTTAGGTTAGGGGCGTTGTCCAAATACTTTATCCCCCCCCAAATGTGCAAATATATAGCTCAAATTATATCATTAAATAAATAAAACCCTACTTTGGGTTAAACTACTAGGTAGAATTAAATTCTAAAAAAAAGTTTCCTCAAGTTAGCTTTACATTTGAAATCATTTAAGTTTATATATTTGAAATAATTATAAAAACCAATTCTTTTGGCGTATTGATTTACGCTAAAATTCTTCTTTTTTAGAGTTTTTGATAACTATTTGCCCGAGTCGTTCCTTACTTACAGTTCGTTATCACAAAATGTTTGAAAATCATAGTCTCAAAATATTAGGTCAATTTCAGCTGAGACTTTATATAAAATTATTATGTTACTAAGCTAGGCGATTCGAAACGGTACCATAAACAAATTGAACTGAACCGTTAGAATTGGCACTGAAAAAGTAAGTCTCAAAACTGCGTAATTTGTACTTGCTGTATCTCGACCTTCTAAAATAATGACAACTCTCTTTGCATGCTGATTCTTTTTATACGGTTCAAATAAGATAATATTCACTACACCGAGGAGCTAAACTGAAGTATTTTTTATAACTGATTCTATCCCACCTAAAAATCTTTTTTGCGAAGATTTTATTTTTACAGCAAAAATAATGACATACTAAACAATATTTATTTTAGATAATATATTTAATGATAATAATAATCAAATCCATTTTTTAAAATTAAAAATTGTCCCTCAGAGAAACGACAATTTTAAGGCCAGTAATAAAAACGGTATTTGTTAATCAAACGAAACAGCCAAGAATTACGCTTAGGTTAGATCTCGCAAAACCAGTTTCATAGCCAAATAGACAAATGACGGGTGACAGAATGCATGGGGCGTGTAATATTTGAGCTAATATTTGCACATTAAGGGGAGGGGGTTAGGTTAGGGGCGTTGTCCAAATACTTTATCCCCCCCCAAATGTGCAAATATATAGCTCAAATTATATCATTAAATAAACTAAAGGTTATATTTTTTAGGATTAACCTAACTTAACTTCTTGAGTAAGTTTCGCTTATTTAACAAGTACCATAAAAACACTATTCCACCTAACTATTTACCAGCTTCTTCAAAGCAGATGTTACCGTGAATGTCCGAAACTGGCGGTCGATGTCCGAAATAATTTTTTTTCTTCTTCAAATTTAGTCAGCGTTGCCAGTCAACTTTTCCAGTTTAATGCAAGGTTTGATGATGACAGGTTAGGTTAGCTTAGGTTTGGTTAGCTTAACCCATTTCTGATATTTTTAACCAAATTTAACCTAAACTTAACCAACATAATCTAACCTAACTACAATTTTTACCATCATAGCCTGCATAAGACTGAAAAAGCTGACTCACAAAGATAATTCAATCCAAGCTGAGAAAAAAAAATGTCAGACATTCATCGGCGAATGCCGACATTAGAATTAATCATATTTATGGTTCCCCCCCGCAATTATTGCAGAAAGACCCACAATCTTTATCATTCTACAAATGAAAATAATGATTAAAAATGGTGAATAAGGAGAGAAAGTGTACAATATGGTTAATACCTTTAGTCAGATACAAATATTATTTACGGGAATATTTTTGCACAGGGGTCAACCAGTATTCACTTGGTTTGTATCATGGAGCACCATTACTTCAACCACTCGGGACACACTTCCGCCATACGGAATCTCTTCTTACCACACAATGATACAAACCATGCGTGGCGTGCCCCACAAGGTGTAAACTGTTTTCAATGTGGGTGACTCCTCGATCCCAGCCATATCAAATATTTACACTGACAAATTGAATTTCTCGGCTTAGGAACTAAGCACTACATGGGACATGGAATTTTGAACTTCTTAAAATAGGGATATTAAGACTCCGTCAAGATCTCAAATCGATGACAGAAATAAATTCTTAGAACTGGACAGCGTCCGAGGTCTCACCGGGATTGGCTCGTTCTTTGGATTCCGAACCGTAGGAGGTCTAGCCAGGTAATTCTAGGAGATTTTCCAAGATAATATCTGTATCGAGAACAAAGTCTCTACTTAAATATAAGGAGTCTTATGTGAGGACATCATTGCATCAGCCATGGATAAGTACTAAAAGTCTGTCTGAAGCAAAAAAAGGGAGGAACGTAGATTTTAATTTTCAGACATAAATCAATAAAAGAAAGCAAACAAGATCAAGTCAAAATTTATTTATATTCTCTTATGGCGGATTTTTTTTTTATTAGTGATGACATTCACCAATTTGTTCTGCTTATCAGGCGAGTTAAAGATAAGAGAATTAATAAATGTTTATATAGAACTAGCGTTTAGTGTTCTTTTTTAGAAAAGACATTAGCCAAAAATGTTTCGGATTTTTTTTTAAATATTGGAGCATTATAAAATCGAACAGTCAGATTTTCAACCACA
Organism: Artemia franciscana; assembly: GCF_032884065.1. Lineage (NCBI taxonomy): Eukaryota > Metazoa > Arthropoda > Branchiopoda > Anostraca > Artemiidae > Artemia > Artemia franciscana. The sequence continues at coordinate 56,227,656 of NC_088869.1, read as the reverse complement.
AAATAACATGTATTCAAATGATGAATTTTAAAATAATAATCACCCAATAATCACTGAGTAAAAAAATAATCACTGACTAAATAAAAAAATAATCACTGAGTTTAAACAGTAAATATTAAGGCATTCAATTTTTCAAAAATCATGCTTTGTGATGCTTTTCACTCTTTGTATTTTAAGGATCGGTTTATGTTTAGAAGATTAGGAATAGATATGATTTTTGCACAGGCTGGTATAAAAAAGGAGCAAAAATAAATGTACACTGCGAAATCTCTGCTCATCCTTGCTAAGCCACAGTGAGCTCATAAAAAAATTTAGTGAAGATCCGAAATTTTCTTTATAAACTTTCTGACCTCCCTCGAAACCCATCCCAATATCTATTAAGGCTCAGACCTGTGTGAGCCTGATAAGAAGGCATTCTAAGCAATAAACAAATTAAAAGTAATTACAATTTAAAAGTAACATGTGCTTCAAATGATATGAAACGAAACCAGAGATTTAGCAATCCTGAAATCGTCATCAATCGATACAGCAGGAGGAATAACTAGATATTGTATATTCTACTGAAAACCTATTTTGCCTATATTTATTCCAAAAAATGCGAATGATTTCGGTATACAGCCCAATACCTAAAATATTTCCATGACAACCATTTAGATTTTGATCAAGGGAAGTTGGGTACGATCATTTAAAAACGTCTTTGGTGATCTTCCCCCCCCCAATATTTTTTCAGAAGGAAGATCTGTCATATCAGTTTTTGCTGACAAAAATCTCTATCAGTCACAAAAAAGCTCAATACGTCGGCTTTCACAAACCTCCTCAGAGTTGAATACAAAAATAACAATAAAACACTTAACATTCAATTGAAGCAGAGAATTCAGAAATTGCTCATGGACCGAATGGCCCCCGCAAGGCTAAGATTTTAGAAGCCTGGGTAGATTTATTAGGCTATAAAAATGCAGATTTTCTTCTAATATCGACTACCCGTTTTGAATCAACCGATGACATTCGACCCCGAAAATGGATAGCAGATTCTTTAATCTCCAGCAGCTGGACTACTGAAGACGTTTTACCAGAGGATGTAACCTGAATCTTAACAAAGAAACCGACATTAATTATTCGTCCAAAAGAATCGCTTTTATAATGGACCTCTATTACGGACTTTTTCTTCTTTGCCACAGTATTTTTTATTTATGGAATTCCAGAATTTTAATGGATAGTATTACGTCAATTAAGATAAATGGCCAAACACATGATTCTCTCGGGTACAGCTTACATGCATTGGACCTAAAAAAAGGTCGGGCTGACAATTAATGAAAGTTTTGGTGCTACTTTTGCTCCGGAATAAAATTTGGCAACAACTAGTCCCCACAGAAGCATCTCACTGTGGTACTTTCGGGAGTAAAAATGAACTAAAAGAAAGTCAAATTCCACGAGCCATCTTCTTGGGAAAATATCGTTTACATTGTAATGAAGCTCTTTCGTCAAGTGAGCAAAGGTAAAAAAAAAGAAAGAGAAAAAACTCCAGGGTTCGGTATGAAGAATCTATGTGTGCAGCGTGTGCAGTGTCTCAAGAGATTTCAACAGAGAAGATGAAAATTCACCAAAATATCTAATCTCAAGCCTCCACTGTAGGTTTAATTTGCACATGGTGTACTTATCTGTTATATAATAGACACTATAAAATTTCGATCGCGAATGATGCGAGCATGACACAAGAAACTGGTTAAGCAACTTTTTTATACCACACAATTAGCTTTGGTTTGGTTGCAAAATAAATTGTAGCTATATTTTATTTAAGTATTTAGTTTGTATTTTGGTTTGCTTTGGTTTATGCAAACAAATTTGGGCTATATATTTGCACATTAGGGGGAGTGGGGGTAAGGCATAGCATATATTAAATACAGAAATAGTTAGTTTACGTATTTAATATATGCTATTCTTTACCCCCCCCACCACCCCCTAATGCGCAGATATCTAGTCCAAATTTGTTTCTAAACTATTATATTTCAATCATACTTTGTTTCATTTAATTAGCATTAATCGAGCTTCACTTCCCGAGTGTCTATTATATAACCGATAAATACCGCACACTGTTGTAGCCGAACAAGATAGTCTTCTCCTTTCTCAAATGAATCATCTTGCTATTACTATATTATACTAGCTGTTGGGGTGGCGCTTCGTGCCACCCCAACACCTTGTTGGTGGGGGCGCTTCGCGCAACCCCCAAGGCCCCCCGCGCGCGTAAGTCGTTACGCGCCATATTAGTTACGCGCCATTGTAGTTGTGTCCCTATGTCCCACCTGTGAATATAGATATATATATATATATATATATATATATATATATATATATATATATATATATATATATATATATATATATATATATATATATATATATATATATATATATATATATGTTTTTAACTACGTAAAACTTGCGAATATACAACATTCTTTGCTGTCCCATTGTCTGTGCATATAAATAGATTGTCAGGTTTACCGACTCTTGAACATGCAACATATAATGGTCCATGGGAAAACAATCCGTATTCAGATCTATACCTCACGATTCTAATGATTGCCCTTGAGCTTTGTTGATGGTGATTGCTAATCGACCATTCCCTGAGTCGCCATCGTCATTTATATATCCCCCTGTGCACCCCGGCGTCCCCTTTGTAGTTATGTCCCTGTGTCCCGGTCGTCGTCATTTATACTCCCTGTGCCCCGGTGCTTTGTTGATTGCTAATCGAACATTCCTTTTGTCCCGGTCGCTTTCTCTTTGAGTGTCGTCATTTATTTAGATTGTCAGGTTTACCGACTCTTGAACACGCAACATATAATTGTCCATGGGAAAAACAATCCATATTCAGATCTATACCTCATGATTCTAATGATTGCCCTTGAGCTTTGTTGATGGTGATTGCTAATTGAAAATTCCCTGTGTCCCGGTCGTCATTTATATCCCCAGTATCCCGGTCGTCATTTGTGTCCCAGTGTTCCCCTTTTAGTTTTTTTTATTGGTTTTGACCTTTTTTTTAGGTTTTGTAGTTTTTTTCTTTTTTCTTTTTAGTTTTTTTGAAGTTTTTATCTTTTTAGTTTTTTATTTTTATTTATATTTTTTTAGTTTTCTTTTTCTCCTTTATTTTTCAGTTTTCTTCCTTTTTTTAGTTTTTTTTCTTTTTTAGTTCTTTTAGTTTTTACCTTTTTTAGTTTTTTTTTAGTTTTTTAGATGAAAATTTTTTTTAGTTTTTTCTTTTTAGTTTTTTATTGGTTTTTACCTTTTTTTTTAGCTTTTTTAGTTTTTTTTTCGTTTTTTCTTTTTACTTTTTTTTTAGTTTTTATCTTTTTTATTATTTTTTTATTTTTATTCTTAATTTTATTAGTTTTCTTTTTCTCTTCTATTTTTCAGTTTTTCCCTTTTTTTTAAGTTTTTTTTTAGTTTTTAGTTTTTTTAGTTTTTTAGTTTTTTTTTTTAGTTTTTAGTTTTTTACCTTTTTTAGCCTAACCAGGATTTAAACCTGGGACCTTCAATCTCCGTTCTGACACCCTCTCTCACCGAGTGACTACTCCAGCATGTTCATTTTGGTGTTTTAAATAGTATATTATTAACCAAATTAATGTGTTTTACAATATACTAAGCATCGTCAAAGCAAAAATGACGACAACTAATTTCATGACGTCAGCCGACACAGAAACATGACGTCACCTGATCCACAGATCCACAGACAGACAACTTATTTTTATATATATAGATAGACTAGCTGTTGGGGTGGCGCTTCGCGCCACCCCAACACCTATTTGGCGGGGCGCTTCGCGCCCCCCCGCGCGCGTAAGTCGTTACGCGCCATTGTAGTTGTGTCCCTGTGTCCCACCTGTGAATAGAGATAGATATAAATATATGTTTTTAACTACGTAAAACATGCGAATATACAACATTCTTCGCTGTCCCATTGTCTGTGCATATAAATAGATTGTCAGGTTTACTGACTCTTGAACATGCAACATATAATTGTCCATGGGAAAAACAATCCGTATTCAGATCTATATCTCATTATTCTAATGATGTGTCCCTGTGTCCCGGTCGTCATTTATATTCCCTGTGTCCCGGTGTCCCAGTTTGTAATTTCTCTTTGAGTGTCCCGGTCGTCATTTATATTCCCTGTGTCCCGGTGTCCCGGTCGTCATTTGTGTCCCGGTTTCCCGGTCTGTAATTTCAATTCGAACAATCCCTGTGTCCCGGTCGTCATTTATATATCCCGCCTGTGCCCCCGGCGTCCCCGTTGTAGTTGTGTCCCTGTGTCCCGGTCGTCATTTATATTCCCTCTGTCTCGGTCGTCATTTCATGACGTCAGCCGACACAGAAACATGACGTCACCTGATCCACAGATCCACAGACAGACAACTTATTTTTATATATATAGATTACTATACTATATATTTATTCAAAATATAAGTAAATCTTTTTTTCTGAAAACAGCACTATGCTCTTTTCTAAAATTTGGCATACCATATGCCAAATTTCAAGCACAAACTAAATACTGAAATTTGGCATTTTGAAATTTTGATATTTGGCATTTTCCGATGTGAAAGAACAATCTAGAAAGGTTACGACTTCGGACAAATTCGTTTAGGGCTTTAATTTTGGAAAAATATTCTTCATATGAATGCCATTTCAAATACTTGGAATAGCTTTGATAATTTTGCTGAATATAGTATTAACACCAAATAATTTTTAATTATTTTGCAATTCAATTAAATTACAATTTAATTTGATTGTCGATAGTGCAGAACATTTTGTCGATATATATATATATATATATATATATATATATATATATATATATATATATATAATATATATATATATATATATATATATATATATATATATATATATATATATATATATATATATATATATATATGCAGAACGGTTTCTTGAATAAAATAAATTAATTTTGAGAAGCTCGGTCTCCTGGTACTTAGCAATAAATAATAAAAAGTTTTATTTCGTTGCTCCTTGTTCATGCTCCTGTAAACAAGGAGAGGTAACCGAGTTTGTATTGATGTGGTGCTTATTCGCAAGGAAGATCCTATTAACTGCATGACACTAAAACAATCTCGGGATTTTTAAGATCTGTTCTATGATTTCTTATATGTTTTATTAATTTACCTATCTTTGTCTTTTAAAACTTAACCCCTCCCCCTGGAATAAATATCCAATACTATGGAATGTTCAATATTAACCAATTAACTACTTAAACAAAAGTGGTTCTATCGATTGCTTTAGTTTTTTCTCTCCTGTCTTACATATATATATATATATATATATATATATATATATATATATATATATATATATATATATATATATATATATATATATATATATATATATATATATATATATATATATATATATATATATATATATATATACGTGTGTGTGTGTGTGTGTGTGTGTGTGGAAAATATTTCTCTCTTTACTTCTCACCATTTCTTAAGTTTCATAATTTTGAAGCAAATACCGTCCCAATGGATTCCCCAAGGAATGACTCCCAAATAGATAATACCCTCAAGGGATGCTTCTCAACTCAGGCACGCATTTGCATATATCCTATATATCATTATAGTGATTTTGGCATCGTTTTTTTTTTTTTTTTTTTTTTTTCGAAATAATTCTGGCAAGTGTTATAAACAATTTTGTTTCAAATCTGAACGAGGAAATAAAATTAGGCGTTGCCAGCTGAAATTATCGTGAAAGTTTGATTGTCATGATTTTTAAAAAGTAGGGGCAGATTTCTACCTATGAATAGATGAGCGATAATTACTAACTTAATATGTTCAAACCCAAGATAAAGCATTTGACGTAAGATACTGTAGGATCAAAGGGCATATCGTTAAAGAGACGACTAAAGATGAAACGGCTACAGATAACAAGTCCATGTTTGACGAAGCAGACAATTTTTTTAATTAAATAATTTGCATAGAGAATTGTTATTATCCAGAGGCACAACAGGGGAATAATCCAAAAGATCTCCAAAAAATCTACATGGGGAGCCTCCGTATAAGTGGCAAAAAAAAAACACTAAGTCTTACGATGCCCTAGCATCCGGAGATCCAGGATTGTCGAAAGGATGGAAGGAGATTCAATCCAAGAGTATCTCAGATAACAAGCACAATTAGTTCATTGCTACTACTTTCCTTCAGAAGTGCTGGTAATGATCGTTTATAACAAACTCCCGTTTCGATGTAAAACGGAGCATTCTTTAATAACTAAATTTAAAAATAAATTTAAATAATTAAATTTATTTAAATAAATTATTTATAAGTTTATTTATAATTAATTGATAAATAAATTATATTTATTTATATATCATAAATAGATATATTATAAATAAAATTTATTTATTTAGAAATAATAAATTTAAATAATTTAAATTTAATAATAAATAATATTGGCCGAGTGGAATCGTTCTTGGTCGAGTAATCTATCTTAGTCTAAGACTGATTTTGAGTCTGGACCCATTTCGCATATTTCTTCTCTGGGGCTATATCAAGGATTAATAGTCTCCGCAGGGAGTCTGAAGACCATTGTTAGACTCGATGACGCCATGTAGAGAACTAGAGCTATTCCTCGATCGTGACCAAATTTTGTCGATGTATCAAGATACTGACCGGGCTAAAGTAGGATTATCTTGAACATATGCTGTAGAATGAAGAAGAAAAGTACTAAGATTCACAAATTTTACTGTTAAAATCTGGCATAAAGAATTATACTCGACTTCCCGAAATTTGACTTTTTAACTTGAATCTTTCTGTAATTTCAAGCTTTTTCCTAGTCCCTTGAAAATATTCAGCATGTTGGAAAAAATCAACACGATTTGGCCCTCTTGATAATTCGAATTTATAGCAATGGCATCTTGTTCAGAGAGATTTCTATAACTTGAAGTCGAGGCTTCCCTATTCTCTACACTTTTAAGTCGGTACTTGTTGATTGCAAGGATCTGTCTTGTTTATGCGAATGATATGTGAATTTGCAATGTTCATAAGATTCAAATTTTAAAGAGGGAAAAATTAAAATCACATGTCACCAAGCAGATCAGCTTTCTACCTTCGACATTGCTGATGATCATGAAAAACGAAGATCCGATCAATGAAAGCCCCTTAAGTGCGAGTAGGGAAAATCGTGCGAAGGTGTTTCCCCGTCTTCCGGAGCGCTTGCTTAAGTGCAATGGGTTTTTGGGTGTAATTTCGTGTTGAAAGAAAAAGCCATCTTTTTACTTCTCAGTGAGTTCATCTTACCAATATTAAAACTTACTGGACAAGGCTAAATGGAAGTTCCTAGCTTAAAAGAAAAGTAACCGAACATTTTTTTTTTTTCCAAAACAAACGATTATGGATTTAGCAAGTTTGCCATATATGAACCTGAATCAATTTGCTAATTTCAACTAATAAAATCACTTACAAATTGATGCATCTTTCGTAAGCTTCGAAGCAGGCGCTGATTCAGCCAAGTTTCTTTTTTTTGTGGGGGGGGGAGGCTGAAAGAGAGGATCCCAATTTCTGAACGTAAATATTTTCGGACAAATAATTCCTAGTGTGATAACACTGATTATTAATTTTGACAGAAAATTTTGATATTTTGATAATTTTGACAGAAAAATAAATCAAGCGCGGCATGGGCTAGTTGATCTTGTATGCAACATGTCATATAGCTCGAAGGGCTAGTCCTTTTACCTCTGTGTATTTACAAATGTAACACCCCCCCCCCCATGGCAGTGGATCCACGTGCCAATTTTAAACTAAATGCCAGAGTGTCCAATATTGTTAAACAATGCTCAAGGTCAAAGCCCCCCCTCCCCCCGCACACACACGTGAAATATCAAATGGCCCTCTGGTTCCTTATGCTCTCGATACTATTCATCTATTTTTTACATTTTTCAGAACTTTTCTCCTCCCAATATCGATGACGATGTCCTCAATGTGTTTAAGAAAAGTTCTATCCTTTTTGAACATGAAGCAATTTATATGTTCAAGGTCAAAGGAAGACCCCCATTCTGATGTTTACAAAATTCTCCGGATATTTCTCGAGCAAAATGAATATTCTGAATTGACACAATCTGTTCCAGGAACACTACGGGATTGATGGTTTGTTTACTGTTTATCAAAAGGCTGTTCTCATGGCAACCCAGTCATTCATGAAAATGGGAAGTGGTTGTAATGAGTTAACAGCATATATTTTCTTCAAGACCATTAATGATGATGTATTGAATGAAAACACCTTTTAAATCGATCCAAAATATTAGAGTTGTTACACCTTCATAAATGTAACCAATTGGACCATTTTTTTAAAGAAAAGAAATTGATGTTGCTTCTGTCAAGATTAAGTCTCATCAGTAAACTTACGACTCTTACGACTGATCTTTCCTTAAAGAGCAGAAATATTTATAATAACAATAAATCAAATTAGAAAATTTGTTTAATAAATAGGTTATTTGAGTCCTTTCAAATATGCAACAATTGACGTATTATTCTACAAATTTAGTCTTAGCTTTATAATCTTGGCGGCAGTTATATCCATAACTTTTTCAGGAGGACTTGAAAAACACCAACAAAAGGGAAAGCGTACGAAAAAAAAATTAAGAGCAAATCTTAAGATTCGAGATTTCAGGGAAGGACACCATACCTAAAGGGCCCTCCCAACACGTGTCTACTTGAGAGGCGTGACACCCTCTTCCGAAAATTGAGAGGGTTAAATTGCTTCTGCAAAAAGAATTTGGCTCTTTGAAAACGTATAATTTAGGCTCATACATTCACTTCTTTGATGCTTTATTGTATTTCCTTTGTAGTTTTACAGGGAGGATGATAGTATTTGGATAAGTCTCAAGAGATTTCCCTACCCCCCCCCAACCCCCAGTTTCTGAGGTGGTAAAAGGGCTCTTGCAGCCACCACCTTTGGTAGAGGATAATTTATTGCCCTTGAGCGAAACCAGCTTCACCAAATATCTGGCATTCGAAGAAATGTATAAAACGGTTACGTAAATAATACAAGCCAAATAACATAAAATATCTAATTCTGTATTTTTTTTTGCTTGAATACCAACACTGGAACAACTTCTAATGATGACAATTGATTGTTTTCAAAGGTAAGCTCTGCGAGCCACAGATACACTTGACTGTGTCTAAACTTCCCTCTGGTTTACATAGTGACCTTAATGTTTTATTATCTTAGATAATAATAAAGCTTTGAATAAGCTTTGTAAATTTAGCCCCCCCCCCAATATGAAGATTTTTACTATTTCTCCCATAGTTTCTTTCAATTTGGACCTTATTCATCAATTTTTAGTTATTTTTTAAAATTGTCTCCCACCCCCAACAAAAATAAATTCCTGAGAACATATTTTTTAGTTCAAGCGGAACAGTGTAGTAGGGAATCATATCTTTTCCGCAAAGGTACTTGATCATAGACAAATTGCATTTTCAGGCAAATATACGTGAATTTAGCTAGACAATGATGTCTAAGGTCCCATCCCCTCTGCGCAGGCACGGTTCAAAAATCCTAAAAGTTGTGTGTATTTTGTGTAAAACTAATAGTTTTTTAAAATTATCCAAGGCTGGTTCTAGGAGAATCATTAAGCAAACAAAGAGATAAAAAGAAAGTGAGCTAATTTTTCAGAACAGACGAACAGGTAAACCAAAAATATTTCGTTTTCGTTTCTTTATTGAAGGAATCTGACCAATTTCTTTCCTTGTATGTACGACATAAAGGTATATAATGTTAACAGGTAGTTAGGGACATTTTCAAGAGGGAGTCTCGCCCTCCACATACAGGCATCTTGCTAGAATAATAACTTAGTTTATATACTTAAAAATATTTATCACTTAACTATGGAGTAGTTCAAGAGGTTTACAGATAATTGACTCGAGGGTGGCGGCTTCAGTTGCTACAAGAGTTGAGAAATATTAAGGTGCGGATCTGACTTCTAACGCCTTAAAGCCAAACAAGTTCAAATAACCTTGTTTACAAATTCTTCTGCTTTCCTGTTGAGCAATTTCTCGCACTGTTTATTAAACTTGAAAAATAGAACAGCAACGGACCAGAAATGAAGGCTGTCTTCCCATTTTCATGTTGTTTTAAAAATTGGTACATTGTACAGGAAACAAAAATTAGGAAAAGCTGACATTTTCGAAATTTTAGAAGAGGCAGGGGGGGGGAGGCAGATCCCAGCAGACACCATAAAAATCCATGGTTAAACAAATGGGCGGTATAATAGGCAGTAACTTCACGTGCATCTCCAACTTGGAGCAGTTTTTATTGGGAGAGGGAGTGTTTTATGTAAGATTTCCTGCACTTTTTATGGTTTCGACTATAAAATTAAGCATACTATCTACCGTCATTACTGCCGGTATCTCGATTGGTGAAGTGATTAGAGTCCCATTTTCAATAAACCTAATCTTAAACTGATATCTCTCCTTTTAATCTATGCTTGGTAAAATTCTAGTTTAGCTACTTTTTACTATCTTGGTAAGGGATTAAGTTAGAAAATGAGATTTTCAGTAATAAATTCAGGGCCGAAAACATACTCTGGGAAGGTATTACCAAGCTTCCATGTTAACAATCATTTCATTTCTAAGTCTTAAAAAATTTGTCTACTTAATAGGTCTATTTACCTATTGAAATTTTGACAAAACAGCATTTTAGCTTAATTTTCAGTTATTAGTTTTTCTTTTTCTCTGGTTTTAGCCTAGTTCTGAAAATGCAAGTTCTGTTATTTGAGTAAAACTTTAAGTCGTATGAATGTTTTTTCTAAATTTAGGAAATATATTTACAGATCTTTGAAACCTCATTAATTGAGACTGAGCTAAGTTGTGAAGCTGAAAACAGTTTTTTTTGCTTGTACCCCATTTAAGCAGAAGATGCATTTTGCAAGGTTTCACTTTCATACCAAAAATATTTGTAAATGTCATCAAAGATCACTGCCCTCTAGAGAGAGAAGAAGTGGAGGTAGGTACTTCAAAATACCATTCCAGGACACACTTTTAGTCTTCCATCCCTGTAAGTTTCATTTCCCTAACCTTACCCCTTTTCAAGATAGCAAAAAGTAGCTAAACTAGTATTGTACCCTACCCTCTTGTAAAAATGAATTTAGAATGGTGTCATTTTGAATGGTTCATTTTAAACACGAGCATAAATTTCATAGCTGAAAACGACCGAACAAAGTACTTTCGTCGGAGAAACTTTAAAATCAGTTTATCTAAGAATTACTACTTTGCAATAAATTTGTTAGGAAATGGGAGGACTGGAAAACTAATACATCTAGCGGGGCCGTATCCAGAATCTGACTTCTGGTAGAGGGCTTACCAAAACAGAAATGATCAAGTCGGAGAAATATTCTATAGGAGAAATAGTATTTTTGATTGGATTTTTACGACCAATTTACGACAGTGGGAAGGGCTGTGGGAGGCAATAAACCCGGTACCCATGTTAAGATCCTGACAACTAGACTAACTGAAAAATGTGCTCAGCGATTAGCTCCAGACGTCATAAACATCTATAACTTGGTTTACGAACATACCCAGTCAAGTAGGCCTACTTTGTAATTTCTTGTATTTTTTTCCACATTATTAACCTGTTTATTGCGTTTTTTTTCGATTTTGTGCCCTCTGCAAAATATATTCGGGTATATTTGCATTTTTTCAATCTAAAAAGTAAACCAAATCGGGTGAACGGACCAGTTTAATAAACCTTACAGAATTTGTCAAAAAAAAAAAAAAAACGCTGTTTTTGATGGAACTCTTGCAATTTACGAATTTTCGAGCGAGGCCCATTGGGTAATTAATAATTGCAAAAGTTGTGAAATGTTAGAGCATAACACGAAAATTTCGGCGAAAAAAAAATTATTTAATGAATCATTTGATTTTTCACAAAGCGACATTGTTTCATTTCTCGACATTTGCGGCTATATCTGGAAAAGTACCCCCACCCCCACATCGCTTACTCACACTATTGATACACTTGAATTTACACAAGGTAGCCGTGGAGTTAGAAAAAAAACACTTGTTTTTGATGGAACTCTGCAATTTACGAATTTTCGAGCGAGGCCCATTGGGTAATTAATAATTGCAAAAATTGTGAAATGTTTGAGCATAACACGAAAATTTCCGCGAAAAAAAAATTATTTAGTGAATCATTTGATTTTTCACAATATTATTAAGCGACATTGTTTCATTTCTCGACATTTGCGGCTATATCTGGAAAAGTACCCCCCCCCCCCCCACATCGCTTACCCACACTATTGATACACTTGAATTTACACAAGGTAGCCGTGGAGTTAGCATTTTGACCCTAGGAATGAATTTGTCTCCTGGAATGTTCAAGCTATGTACGTCTATGTGCAGTGAGACGGGGAAGAGGCATGAGGCTCCCAAACTCGTACTGCTGTAAAAGTAAAGCCCAAGGTTTTTTGCAAAGACTTCCAAATACATCTATAAATTAATTATAGTACAGAAAAATCAAGTGTTTTCATTATATTTTTTTTACTCGTAAAAAAGCGAATGAGGTTTCCGGTTATTTTCAGAATCAGCCTAGGATACAAAGAAGAACCCCTGTTGAATTTCATGGGGGACTTGTCGTTCATTTCGACTTTACCTCAGATGTTTTCATAGTCCCTCAATCCTACTACATTTCCCATCATGAGCTGCGTTTCAATAAAACTTACCTCCCAGGAGAAACAACCCTCAATACCCTAAGCCAACATTTCTTAAACGCTGGTATGCGTACCACAAGAGGTACGAAAAGTTTGACAGGGGTAAGCGTTGCACCGGAGTTTGGTGTGGATGTGCACTGTACAAGGAACATGCTTCTGGGCGTGGAACCGTGTCAACAAAAGAACCATGACGATCCATAGTCTCTGAACAAAATATAGATTTTGATAGTTATTAAAATAAATTTATTTTTCACAAAAGGCACTAAAGGTTAAAAATAAATATAGAAAAGAGCACATTTGTCAAAAGTTTGGGAAACACTGTCCCAAACAGTTGCGGTCGTATTCATGATCATATGTTAATAGCGCAGGGCTATCTCAGAATCAGGTCTAAACTGAAAGACCTCAAGTCACGCCTGCCTGATAGCCCCCAAGTCTACATACATGCCTGCAATCCAAACAAAAAACTTATCATGAAGGATGTAGTACACTTATAGTTAGCTATAAGCATTAAAACAATTCAGGGAAAAAATTTCAGTAGGTCACAAAAATGCATAATGATGTACTTTTGCAACCCATGTTTATATATTTGTTTCGGTCACATAAGCCGTCTCCAAACACTAAAAGTATTTTAATGATACTTTTAAATGCAAATGGCAGCACGATTTCAGACTTTTTATTACCTTTGCAAAATCCGTACTATAAATTAGTTACTGTCTGCAAACTGTTCTAGACATACATTAAAATATTTAATAAGGAATTGAAAGTAGCCTACCTCTGTTCAATTAGCAAAAAAGGGAAAAGAGCTGACTATAAGCCAGCTCAACCATATTACGAAAAGACGCAATCGAATGCAAAAGTCCAGTCACAATTACGTACTTGTCGAAAGATGCAAGAAAACGATTTAATCATTAATCTATTTAATCATTAATCTATGGAAACTGGCTGCAGTTCAGATTGGGCATGGTTTCCTGTTTTACTGAACCGAGTATAGACGTGACATGCAAAGGTTTTCAGACTTGAGATGTCCGGGTTAGTTTTAACTAGAAACAAAATGAGAAGAGGACAGGTGGACCCAAATCATATGCGCAGGAGTCAACACTTCAGCAGAGGATCTGATCAGTATCTGTAGACAAGAAGGGGTAGCTAAAAGAGGGAACTTTCTCTGAAGATCAGACTGAAAGAGGCCACGGAAAAACCATCCGATGTCAACCACAAGACTCAAACAAGGTTCTACATATGGTCAGATTTTTTTTTTGGTGGAAAATCAATATTTCAACAAAAATAACACCTTTTTAGACCCAAACCGAGCCCCTCGGAAGGGGTTGGGGCCCTTCACACCGATACCTCTCTACCCCAAAATCTCAAGATCTTTACGATTGTTCCTGCAAGTCTTATGTCCCATATGATTCCTGCATTTGTGTTTTCTTTGTGCCTTTCACCTGACAAAAAGCGCTACGTCCACATTCCAAACACCCACATTTAAGAGAAATTCCACACACTTATTTCAGATTTTTTTACAGCCCATAGAATTAGCAAACCATTTTATTTATCACAAAGTCTTCGTGACTTTTTTTTCTTATCAAATTGTCTCCTTTAGCAATCTGTGTTTCAGTATATCTATATATTTTTTTGCAACTTTTTGCTATCCATTGGACTTCTTGCCAAATTTATAATTTTCACCATGCTCTCTCTTTAGGATGAAAATACAAAGACATTCCAGTTAAAATCACCCTAAAAGAACAAATAATTATAATTCTTAAGCCTTTGGAAATGTTGAAAATAACTTGTTGATAGCATTGATGTCCCCCCAAGAAATCTTAAGATAGCATTGTAGCTTTCATAATTGGCGATATTCTCTGTGGAAATGTTACAGAAAAAGCTTACGGGAATGTTTTATTGTTCAGTTTATTCTTGTGTATGAAATTAACGGAGAAGTAAAATTTGAATACAATGATGTCCTCTTTTGTTTAAATGGGCCCTTTATACCAGAAAGTACAAGAACCCGAAAATTCCAAGAATAAGAAAGTTCCTATGAAAATCACTCTAAAAGAAGCTGAAAATCACTTTTGACATGATATTGACAAAGAAAAAGAGAAGCTAAATTGAGAATTAATCTAGTGTATTTGCGCTTACAGACTTATTTCTCAAAGCGGTCCTTTCTCAATGATTGGTTTCCAACCACTTTTTTCCTAAAAAACAAAGAAAGGACAACCCCCCTGGTTTCCCTAGAACGCACATCCATAGAACCCATGCGAAGTCCATATGAAAATCGGTGGGTGTTCAACTATTATAAATTTGAAGATGGCTTCTGCCAACACAAATATATAATTTTGATATATAAATAAAAAACATAACAAATAACTTATGTATGAATTTTTAATACCGATGGGTTACCTAATTTAAAAGTTTCCCACACCAGATGATACGCACTGTAAGTGCACTATGTGTAGCACCGCGATTTATTCACCAGTGTTGGAGAGTGGATGACCCCTAGCTGAATATTTTCCGAACGTTCGTTCGGCTCGGAATAAGTCTTTTCAGGTTCCTGCATCCAGGACAAAGGGTATAAACAAGTTAAGCGACATTGAGCGGACACACACATTTCTATTATTGAATAATAAAAAAAAATGTAAATGACGAAGGCATTAGGAAGGCTTCCAAAATGGAGATGAAGTACACCTGGTTTCTTGTGAAGTTGACACAGACCCTTCTCATTTTAAAGGTACGAAACGGGTTACGAAGACGCCTTTTTCGTTGCAAATCATCTCATCGCAACAACAAAAATAAACAACATTTAATTTTGACGTTTCTTAGTAACAAGTCTTTTTTTTGTATATGCTAGTCGATGAACGTCCATTAAATTAGAAAGTAATTGACATAACCCAAAAAACCTAACATAGAGAGTTGGACAATTTTAGCAGTAGGTAAGGATTCCGAAACTTTTCGAAAGGATTTTATTAATACTAGAACAAACCAATGATTTTAATCACGTGCTTTGTGCTCCCTTCAAACAAAAATCAATTACAGTCCAAACAAATTATTTTACATCCGTATACAAACGTGACAATCTTCGAATTTCTGGTAAGTTATATAACTTCTAGACAAACATACAAATAAGAATATTATGTACCTGATAAAATTCTCGGATATAAAAAAGTATTATTTGGAAATTTAATCACACAATTTAAAGCAGGATTTCAAGACAAAAAACATGACAAAAAGGCTTCAAAATTATTCATAAGAATGACGCAGGAAATCTTTATAAGGCTTCCATTATCCGTGTCTTGAAAACCAGACTGAATTTCTCGGAGATTATATAAATACAACGTTAAGTTTTATTTTATGGAGAGCGGTCACGTGCGAGGGAAGAGAGCATTGCGGCCACCCTCTCATTAAAACCTCGATATATTTATGATTTGACGGATTGCTTTCAATTTTCTTGGACATGCCTTGCCCAAGAAATAAATCACTGTGTAGGTATTCCAAAGGGAGTGAAAAATTGAAAAATCATAAGAAAACACAAAGAATGTCCACTTTCAAATAACAACAATTTTTTATCCTTGACTTTATTTTAATGACAACCTATTTAAATATTTTATTTTTCGCGAAGAACTGTAATTACAAAAAGGAAATACTGGCTTACATTTGCAGAAAATTGCCACAAAGCTTTATTTCAATAGAAAGTTCTCACTCAAGGTAAAAAAAAAAAAAAAAAAAAAAAAAAAATCTGGAACAAGCAAAAATTATTACTTCATAGTCTATGAACCATAGATCTATATAACAAGCTCAAATGAACTGATTCACGATCATTCGCAATATCTGTATAATTATGCAGAACTAGCGCTTTACTGAAAACACAAAACAATATATAATTTTAGTAAAATAGGAAGACAGAACGCATTGAGAAATTTTTTCCAACAGCAGAAATACAAATTATGTTCTGGTCTTCAAGAGGCACTGGGGGTGTTAGCCCTACTCCTTTTTGTGATAGTTTATTATCGTTTAAATTTTGACTTGGTTATTTTTGTAATTTCTGTTCGTTTTCAGTTCGATTTATTTATTCACAGTAAGTTATGGTTGTTTTACGCTTTAAAAATTATTTGACTATCTTCGCTCATCTTTGGTTTCGTAAAGCTCTTTACTTTTTTCTTTGAAAAACTTCTTGATTTTTTTTTTAATTCATCCACAGAAAAGGTAGTGTTTTCTAAAGAAATTGTTTAAAATTTCAAAACATGGACACTCCAAAGACAATTTTCTTAGTCAAGTCATAAAGTAGCATACAAAGTGAGCGACCAAGTAAATCCGCAAGTAAATCCGTAAGTCCTATACTGAAAATATTCTAACGTACTAAAAAAATCTCTTAAAACTTTAGAAGTTTTCATAGAAACCCCTCAAAATAAGCGTTGACGTAGAAAAAAATTGATTTTGAAAGTTGGCATAAGATTGAATATATACGGCCGTTACTAAACTTTGAAAAACATTACATCTGCCAAGCCTCTAAGAAAGTGTTAACGTTCTGGTGGTAGGTAAAAAAAAAATGATAAGAGCCGGTAACAGGCACAGTACATTGCTTCAACTAATATGATGAATATAGTAGAAGTCATTTGGCTTTTGGACTTTTATCTTTCACCTGTTCAGCTGTGATAAGGATATCATTCAACCTGCAATCGCATCAAACTAATATTTGCTTAACATAATCCGCTTTGCTACGATATAAAATTAAATAAAATTTCCGGATTAAAAGGATTAGCTATAATCGTAGCTTAACTAAATATTTCACTCCTGTCAGAATTTGGCCACATATGACTACTTGCGTTTTGCTGCATACGATTCACGAACGTACACAACATCTCACAGCGGGGTCCAATTACAGGAGTGACTCAAATTCGTCATAAAATGTTAGATTGGTCCACAGAACGCCTACCTTGGTGAGTTGCAAAACAGTGGCCTAAAATACACTGTTACAGTATTGACCCCCCCCCCCTACCACAGAGAGCATGCTCTCCACAAGACCAGTGACTAAATTAACATAACAAAACTCAAGAGAGGGTCATCTGATTCACTCCCCTTAGAAGGCATGTTCTCAAAATCTTTTTTAAGGGTCAGATCTATGGCGACAGGGATAAAAAAAAACTCGAGACACTTAAACATTATGAATAGATGCCACAAATTTGCAAATCAAAGGGATTTTTGACTTAGATGAATGCTTCGTTGTAGAACATAAAGTAAACTCAAGAGAGGGTCATCTGATTCTCTCCCCTTAGAAGGTATGTTCTTAAAAAAAAAAAAAAATAAGAGTCGGATCCATGGCTACATTAATAGCAAAACGAGAAACAAAGATTATGAATAATATGCCACAAATTTTGCAAATCAAACGGAATTTTGACTTAGATGAACGCTTCGTTGTAGAACTTTTCTGGAGGCTTTCCACTAGCCCCCCCCCCGAAAAAAGTGATTTTTCATGAAGTAAACTCAAGAGAGTCATCTGATTTTCTCCCCTTAGAAGGTAAGTTCTTAAAATCTTTTTTAAGAGTCGGATCTATGGCTACAGTGATAACAAAGCGAGACACTTAAAGATTATGAAGTAGATGCCACAAATTTTGCAAATCAAACGGAATTTTGACTAAGATGAATGCTTCGTTGTAGAATTTTTTCGGAGGTTTTCCACTAGCCTTTCCCCCCCCAAAGTGATTTTTCATAAAGTTGCTTCAAGTTTTCGTGAAATTGTCTGTTTTGTAACTTTTTCGTATCCTCCCTATTCCCTTAAATTGGTTAATGCGTAGGCCTACATGCATGTTATGCTTTAAATATTATTTGTCTTTCAAGCGACCAATCATACTTTTAAATAGAGTATTCTTAGGGAATTTACAAACAAAAACAAGGGGATCACTTCCATTTCTCAAAAGACCATCATTTGTTTGTTTTTTTTGTTTTTTTTTTACTAGGATAAGCTACATCAATCAGATCAGGCACGTGCATAGAATTTCTTTTTGTGGATTAGATGGTAGCAGAAAATAGACTAAATATATGAAAACATCGTAATAATTTCAATGTTTCAAAAGGGTAGCACATCGTCCCGAAGGACCCATGGTTAAGTAAATCGATGAGATTTTCGTTTCGGCGGGATTAAATATTTATTCGCCACTCCAAATACCACAGCGGTTGCCAGATTAATCCTCTTAGAATTTTCCCCATTATTTTGCCTTGGAATTTGTCTTGTCCCACCCACTGAAAAGCCCTCTCACGAAAATTCTTTTATTTGAATGAATGTTCTTACCCAATATTGATAGATCCAAACACATCTGGCGTTGAACAGATGTTTAAGGCTATGGTACAAAGAAGGCAATAACCAAATAAAGAAGAAGCTCAAGAAAGCCAAATTTCATGATAAATGCGTAGCTTGATTTTTTTTTTTTTCAAACCAGCTGGATGACTTCCGCCGTGTTTTTAAAAATCTCTTTTCCTATGACAATACAATATCTATCTACTAATATAAAAGCATCACTTAATTACTCAAACTAAACCCGGACGATTCAAATCCGTGGATGCAGCGCCAGAGTTGCCACCCGGTGAAAAAAATCATTAGATTTTAGTGATTTTGTTCAATAATCTAGTGATTTATGTGCTGATATAGTGATTTTTTCTTGAGACAATATGAAAAACTACTAAAAGTAGTGATAAATCACTAGGGGTGGCAACCCTGTGTAACACTCAAAGGCATATTACATTGTCAATAGCTTTTTTTTATTCTTTTTTTTTAATATGTCTTAAGAATGCATTATTTCATCACAGATTATTTATACTTTTCTTTAGATGAATAAACCACCAATGAAATCGTGTCCATTATTTGTTCAAAAGTAGCCTCAACTTGCATTCACTCAAGGATACTCCTCCCAAAAAGATTTCAGAGACCCTAAAAGGGGATGCAACATTTTTTATTGATGTGCCTGGGCATACTTTTAACCGTACATATGCCTCTTTCCCGCATAAAATCTTTCTATTTGACTCTATGTCTCTTTGACATGGTCACCACAAAGAGAGGGGAAATGACGTCTATGGGAAGAAGAAAGACAGCCCCCTTTTGTATTCACCTCCTTTGTCATCAGATCTATTCAAAACTAAGTCATTTTCACTTAAATGAAGATATTGTGGTTTTTAAAACATTTTAAGTACTTTAATCTATTACCATCAAAGCTTTTCATCCAGAAATTGCCACCCTTCCCCTGGGAAAAAAACTTCCCAGTGCCACTCATAATTTGTCTATTATGCAGTTTAGATGCAGACATATTAACCTAGCCACTTCTCTCGTTATCAATAGCCAAGTCACCAAATTTTTCGCCTGGAAAAACAGAGAACACCGAAATGATAAAGTGAGTCTACAGCCAAAGAATTTATACATGTTTGGAACAGATAAAATTTTTCTTGACTCGGGATCAATAGAAGGTCTGATGCAACAAAAAGTGTATTTCAGGAAAAAACCGAAATCTTTCTCAATTTTGAAACTATTTCATAATTTTCCTATGGGGCTAATGTAGGGACCTGACTGGGAAAATTCTTAAGTTCCTTTTTGTATCCGCGAATATTTACTCCGATTCTAAAACAGTATAAGAAAAAAACAGAGGCCGAATATAAGATTTTGGAGATGACTCGGCCCTTTCAGTCGTCAATTTTTAGCTGATTATTGGTTTATTATGCTAAATGGATAAGTTTTTTAACAACTTAGTTTTTTATTCACAAGCATTAATTAAAGGGTTAAGTTTTTTTTAACAAAGAAGTTACAAACGATAGCCCTCATTCTCAGTTACAAAATAAAAATGAGAAATCATGTATAGTACGGAAGACCTTGCTAAGGAAATAAAAAATTGACTTGAAAGTTTAGCTTCGCTCGCAAGAGAAAGCACTCATAGAGAATCCATCATTTAAGACAAAGATGGCACTTATGTCAGATCCTCATACACACTTAGCTAGACATTAATGTGTAGGCATCATCATTATCAACCAATTCTACTTTACCTCCTCATTTTTAAAATAGCTTTTGTGAACGGGATTTAGCCAAATTCTCTATCTACTATTAAGGATAGGATGTTCAAAGTCAAAAACTTCTTTTAAAAGGCAAATAATGGTCCCACAGCTTTCCACTGAGCGCAAACAACGGCATTATAACTATCTGATTAGCGCCAGAATCAGTGTCTTATTCGCTTGTCGAAGAACCAGAATCACCCCTAGTTCTGAAAATCAGCCAAATTTAATGGGCAAAGCACTGGATAAGCATTATTCAAGTTCTTAGCCGAGAAATTGATCATTTAATAAAACAATGAACTGGGGAAAAAAATTATCACTCAGGTACTAGATAAATTCGTGACCTCAATGGAGAAAGGGGGATATGCTCAACACTAACAAATACAAAATTCTACGAAGAATAGTAGCCTACATCAAAACATAAAAAAGTAAAGATTCAGGACACCCGTGTTCCGTCATCGTCTAGTTTACAGCCCGTATACTTTGTTACGAATAATTATTTCCATGTCCAGCCTACCATCGAGGGGTTACCCGCTCTCTTGTCACCTAGCGTATTTCTTGAGTACCCCTAATTTCACCTTGCATGGCACACTTCTACCACACTAAGCTTCTTCGCACCTTTTGACGCATCTTTGAAGCGTGTAGCCCCTCGCTGTTCACAACAAAAGGAAGTCCTTAGCACTTAGGTAAAATTTTCTTGACAAAATCATAGAGTTCCATATATTATTATTATTATTATTTTGTCCTTTCAAGCAAGAATGTGTTCGATTCCCAACACATACGAAAAAAGCCACCTGTTTATTTTCGCAGAGAATGTCTATCGCAATTATCTATGGTTCCCAGACATGGAATGGAAAAGGGGCATAGAAACATCTGTAGGCCATTTTATCTAAACAATTATGAATTCATTATTTTTTCGTCTAGCCTTTATTAGTCAAATAATGTACCAGAAATAGGCACCAACTGTGAAAAGCCAATATTCACAGAAATACGTGATAAAAACCGTATTTTTCTAAGCATACCTGTGTACTAGCTGGAGATGTGGAAAGAGAACTGATGTCGTAGGAACCATCTTAATCCCCCCTGAAATGAATGAGAAAATCGCGTCAAAATACGGAGTTTTTTTAAATTTTGGAACGCAAGACGTAAATTTGGGAACTCCATGCTGGCCAATTCTAGGAAGAGGGGGTGGTGGTTAATCTAAAGTTCAAAATTAATATAAACAAAATGTTCAATTGATATTCTCCCTAAAATCTATGAAATAGGTTTTTTCAGTTCTTGCCCTCAAACAATGAATCTAGGTTTACCCCCCCCCCCAAGAAATTTACAGTTGTCCAATCATATCCACTCACCAATTGCAATACCAAATATTCAAGACTGAATACAACAGTAAAAAAAAAGAAAAGAAGAAAACAGCTGGCATTCAGAAGCGGTGTTACATTTCAACATGGACTTCTAAGAAGAACAGATTCGATTGTATAGCATCGAATCCATGGGAATTTAGGCCAGTCCGCAGGAGAGATTTCAAATTAAAATATTTCCGTCATTTTCCCCCGTATTATTTCCCTCTCCCCTAGGCATTTAATAGGAGGCAACTTAAACAATGTAAATTGATGCCATCGCTCTAAACTACAAACGGATTACGTGATACCATCGTAGCAAAGAATGCATTTTAACAAAGGAATCCGGGTATGCCGCAATAAAAACGGGAACTGCTTGCTTTTCTCACTAGTTTCCAAATTTTTCTTAAAGATTACCAATTTCAGGTCTGTCGATTTACGTATAAGGACCTAAATTTTTATCTTTTCGGGGAGAGGTCAGAGCAAGCATTTACCCTAAGGGGTCTTCCAGCCCACTTCTCGAACGAAACCCTTTTTTCGTTCCTAAACCAAAGTCAATCATTTTGTACTTAACCGAAATCCAATATAAAAAATTATTTGTGTGCAGTACTTGCAAGTTTCTTAATTTGACAAAGGCTAAATCCCCAATTAGCGTCAGGGAATGGCTATCCCTTACCTTTTCGAGAAAGACTGCAACAGCCACGCAACCAATGAGGCCTTACAACTTACCTATTTTTCGATGTCTCAGCATTGTCTCGTAATTCCAACATAGTGCGCCTGTTACTGTTTTGACAAGTATAAACCTCAATTTTCAACAAAAATCTGTGTACTTGTCTGGGCCAGAATTAGCCATATTGCACTTGACAAGATCCGAAAATAAAACATGATTTTGTGTGGTGTTAGAAAAATATTTAAAGTCTTGGAGAGGACCCACCACCAAGCAGCGTCATAGAATGGCGGCCCCTTCCCAGTTTGCAGTCATGATAATAAGTAGAATAGGATCACCACAGGATCACCTCACTTACGTTGGAGTACCAAT